>NC_084621.1:64679056-64686556 GCF_033978795.1 Nerophis ophidion
CGAACCAAAAATATGACTTATATTATCTTTGTGAAAACATTGGACACAGTGTGTTGTCAAGCTTATGAGATGCCATGCAAGTGTAAGCCACTGTGACACTATTGTTCTTTTTTATTATTTTTATAAATGTCTAATGAGAATGTCAGTGAGGGATTTTTAATCACTGCTATGCTAAAATTATAATTAATATTGATACTGTTGTTCATAATCATTTTTGTTTCATTAATTTTGGTTTGTTCTGTGTCGTGTTTGTCTTCTCTCAATTGCTCTGTTTATTGCAGTTCTGAGTGTTGCTGGGTCAGGTTTGGTTTTGGAATTGGATTGTATTGTTATGGTATTGCTGTGTATTGGTTTGTTGGATTGATTAAAAAAAAAAAAAAGATTTAAAAAAAAAATTACAATCGATTCTGAATCGCACAACGTAAACGATTCGATTCGTATTCGAATCGATTTTTTCCCACACATCTAATATCAATGATGAAATATTAACATTGCTACACATGCCAATATGGCGTTTTTAGATTACTAAATTGCAATTTTAAATTTCCCAGGAGTTTGTTGTTGAAAACGTCGCGGAATGATGACGTGTACGCGTGACGTCACGGACTGTAAGGAAATATTAGTGCTGCGCACACACACAGCTAAAAGTTGTCTGCTTTAACCGCATAATTACACAGTATTCTGGACATCTGTGTTGCTGAATCTTTGGCAATTTGTTCAATTAATAATGGAGAAGTCAAAGTAGAAAGATGGAGTTGGGAAGCTTCAGCCTTTAGCCACACAAACACACGGTGATTCCTTGTTTAAAATTCCCGGAGGTGAAGCTTTGCTATGGATCACAGCGGTCAAGCGAACATGGATCCCGACCAAATGTCAACCAGCAGTTTTCGGTGAGAAAATTGTGGTTAAAAGTCGCCACTCACCGGAGATCAGCTGAGCTTTTGCCGTCCATGCAGCTGCCGTCGACTTCCATCAGACACTGGCCTCAAGACACCCGTGGACACACCCTTCCGACTATCAGGTACTATTAAACTCACTAAAACACGAGCAACACAATAGAAAGATAAGGGATTTCCCAGAATTATCCTAGTAAATGTGTCCAAAAACATCAATGCAATTGCGTTTGTTTTTTTATTAACGTAATTTTTTTTTTTTTTGGTAGTCCGTCACTATCAATATCCTCAAACACAAATCTTTCATCCTCGCTCAAATTAATGGGGAAATCAATCAATCAATCAATCAATGTTTACTTATATAGCCCTAAATCACTAGTGTCTCAAAGGGCTGCACAAACCACTACGACATCCTCGGTAGGCCCACATAAGGGCAAGGAAAACTCACACCCAGTGGGACGTCGGTGACGATAATGACCCAGTGGGACGTCGGTGACAATGATGACTATGAGAACATGATACTGTGATACTGATGATACTGATGACTATGAGAACATATGAGAACATGATACTGTGAAAGATCAATCCATAATGGGTCCAACACAGTCGCGAGAGTCCAGTCCAAAGCGGATCCAACACAGCAGCGAGAGTCCCGTTCACAGCGGAGCCAGCAGGAAACCATCCCAAGCGGAGGCTGATCAGCAGCGCAGAAATGTCCCCAGCCGATACACAGGCGAGCAGTACATGGCCACCGGATCGGACCGGACTCCCTCCACAAAGGAGAGTGGGACATAGAAGAAAAAGAAAAAAAAAAAAAAAAAAAAAAGAAAAGAAACGGCAGATCAACTGGTCTAAAAAGGGAGTCTATTTAAAATCGTCGTTTTCTCGGTCCGAATAGCTCTTTTTGTTGGAGGCTCCCATTAAAAACAATTTGAAGATGTGAGGAGCCCCCACACTTGTGACGTCATCGTCTGCGACTTCCGGTAAATGCAAGGCTTTTCTATCAGCGACCAAAATTTGCGAACTTTATCGTCGATGTTCTCTACTAAATCCTTTCAGCAAAAATATGGCAATATCGCGAAATGATCTAGTATGACACAGAATGGACCTGCTATCCCCGTTTATATAATAAAATCTCATTTCAGTAGGCCTTTAACCATGCACACGACTCTCTATTTGGGTCTGAAATTTGTTGTATTTTCCCTCAACTACTGCTTTCTTATGCCCTCATCAAGATTGAAGCTAATTTATCATGCATTAGCACATACAGTGTGCTAGTGTGTGTTGATCTGGAGTGTTTACACAAGCTCACTCCCTGATGATTTTGTATTACTGTTGTCACACTGTATGAAGCACATCCACTTGTATTGTTCTCTTACTCCACCGGTAGATTTGAAAGGAGCTGAGCAATCACCAACAGATTTACATTATCCTCCTGTCTTCGATCGCTATTCATGTGTCTGCGCTAAGTAATCTCCCGCTCTAATCTCATTCAAAGATATAAGTAAACAAGTAATGCTGTAAATGAGGAGAAGAGCCCATGAGTGAACAGCCAAAAGATTATGGTAATTGATGAATAGAGGACTATTTTTTACTTAGAAAGTTACATCATAAAACTGATCTCTTTTTTGTTGATATTACGCGTCTGGGTCATAATGTTACTTTTCAACAAAGGGGAAATGGTAAGATTGGAGGTATTTTTCTAAACAAAAATATTCAGTTCAGTACAGTTTGAGTTTATTTCAAACATGCATACGATACAATGTGATGCATCACACAATTCCAGTTGTTTCATTACAGCACGTCCGAAAAAGAGTAGGAAGAAGCAGAGTTTAGGTAATCCTACCCATTTTCATACCATAGCAATTTTATCCAATTTCCTTGTTCTCTGTAACAGAACAGTGTAAACAGAACACAACAGAACTGAAGAAATAAATAATAAATAAATAATATACCATAGTAAGCATACAAATAGTAAATACATAAATAAAGGGACAAGCAGTAGAAAATGGATGGATGGATAATTTTTGTCTCAATAAAAATAAAAAAAGGGTTCAAGATGTTCATCGTAACTCTTGTTCTCTGTACTTTGTGAATACTTGTAGTTTGAACCGTCTCTTAAACTGAATCATATTGGTGCTTTGTTAGATTTTTTTGGTTAATCCGTTCCGTAATTTAATGCCACATACTGATATACTAAAGGTTTTAAGTCTTGTACGAGCATACAAATGTTTTAAATTAGATTTCCTCTCAGGTTATAGTTATGCTTTTTTGTTGAGAATAATTTTTGTACATTTTTGGGTAGAAGGTTATAGTTTGCTTTGTACATCATTTTAGCTGTTTGCAAATGCACCAAATCATTGAATTTCAATAATTGTCATTTAATAAATAAGGGTTTGTATGTCCTCTATATCCAATATTAAACAATGTTGTAGTCAAAACAATTATTTAAAGGCCTACTGAAATGAGATTTTCTTATTTAAACGGGGATAGCAGGTCCATTTTATGTGTCATACTTGATCTTTTAGCGATATTGCCATATTTTGGCTGAAGGGATTTAGTAGAGAACATCGACGATAAAGTTCGCAACTTTTGGTGCTGATAAAAAAGCCTCGCCTTGACCGGAAGTCGCAGACGATGACATCACAAGGGTGAGGGCTCCTCACGTCCTCACATTGTTTTTAATGGAAGCCTCCAGCAGCAAGAGTTATTCGGACCGATAAAACACGACAATTTCCCCATTAATTTGAGCGAGGATGAAAGATTTGTGGATGATGATATTGATAGCGAAGGACTATAAAAAATAAAATAAAATAAAAAGCAACGGCTCCGGGCGGTGGCAGTGTGAGCGTTTCAGATGTAATTAGACACATTTACTAGGATAATTCTGGAAGATCCCTTATCTGCTTATTGTTTTTAATAGTGTTTTAGTGAGATTGTAAAGACATACATCGAGGTCGGATGGCTGCGGTGAACACGCCAGTGTCTCAGAGAGAAGCCGAGGAGCCAAGCTCACAGCTGCCTTTTTTGACAGCTGCTGAAAGATGACGAATAATCCAATGATCTCTTCAGTAAGATATATATCAAAATTTTCCCATCCAAAAACATGCTGGTTGACGTAGAGAAACATGTTCGCTTGACCGCTCTGTGTTAAAAACAAAGAAACACCGGCTGTGTCTCGGTGCTAAAGACAGCTGCAATACACCGCTTTCCACCAACAGCATTGTTCTTTATAGTCTCCATTATTAATTGAACAAATTGCAAAAGATTCAGCAACACAGATGTCCAAATTACTGTGTGATTATGCGGTTAAAGCAGACGACTTTTAGCCGTGTGTGGTGCTGAGCTAATATTTCCTGACAGTCCATGACGTCATCATTCCGCGACGTTTTCAACAAGATACCTCGCGTGAAATTTAAAATTGCAATTTAGTAAACTAAACCGGCCGTATTGGCATGTGTTGCAATGTTAATATTTCATCATTGATATATAAACTATCAGACTGCGTGGTCGGTAGTAGTGGCTTTCAGTAGGCCTTTAAAGAAAAAATTGGACGTTTTTCGCTATCAATATCATCATCCACGAATCAATCTTTCATCCTCGCTCAAATTAATGGGTAAATTGTCGTTTTCTCGGTCCGAATAGCTCTTGATACTGGAGGCTCCCAATTAAAAACAATGTCAGGACGTGAGGAGCCCTCACACCGGCGACGTATCGTCTGCGACTTCCAGTAAAGGCAAGGCTTTTTATCAGCTCCAAAAGTTGCAAACTTTATTGTGGATGTTCTCTACTAAATCCTTTCAGCTAAAATATGGCAATATCGCGAAATGATCAAGTATGACACATAGAATGGACCTGCTATCCCTTTTTGAATAAGAAAATCTCATTTCAGTAAGGCTTTAAAGTAATTCACATTAAATAACACAGATGATTCTTAAATCAGTAGAAGCATTTAAGTCTCACCTTAAAACTCATTTGTATACTCTAGCCTTTAAATAGACTCCCTTTTTAGACCAGTTGATCTGCTGTTTCTTTTCTTTTTCTTCTATGTCCCACTCTCCCCTGTGGAGGGGGTCCGGTCCGATCCGGTGGCCATGTACTGCTTGCCTGTGTATCGGCTGGGGACATCTCTGCGCTGCTGATCCGCCTCCGCTTGGGATGGTTTCCTGCTGGCTCCGCTGTGAACGGGACTCTCGCTGCTGTGTTGGATCCGCTTTGGACTGGACTCTCACGACTGTGTTGGATCCATTGTGGATTGAACTTTCACAGTATCATGTTAGACCCGCTCGACATCCATTGCTTTCCTCCTCTCCAAGGTTCTCATAGTCATCATTGTCACCGACGTCCCACTGGGTGTGAGTTTTCCTTGCCCTTATGTGGTGGTTTGTGCAGCCCTTTGAGACACTAGTGATTTAGGGCTATATAAGTAAACATTGATTGATTGATTGATTGAAATGTGTGGGCTTCACTGTGGGAGAGGGGTTAGTGTGTCTGCCTCACAGTACGAAGGTCCTGAGTAGTCAGGGTTCAATCCCGGGCTCGGGATCTTTCTTTGTGGAGTTTGCATGTTCTCCCCGTGAATGCGTGGGTTCCCTCCGGGTACTCCGGCTTCCTCCCACTTCAAAAGACCTGCACCTGGGGATAGGTTGATTGGCAGCACTAAATTGGCCCTAGTGTGTGAATATTGTCTGTCTATCTGTGTTGGCCCTGCCATGAGGTGGCGACTTGTCCAGGGTGTACGTCGCCTTCTGCCCGTTTGTACCTGAGATACCATGAATTGATTAACGTGGACCCCGACTTAAACAAGTTGAAAAACTTATTGGGGTGTTACCATTTAGTGGTCAATTGTACGGAATATGTACTGAACTGTGCAATCTACTAATACAAGTATCAATCAATCAATCAATAGGCACCAGTGACCCCAAAGGGAATAAGCGGTAGGAAATGAATGGATGGATGGGTTCTAAAACCCATGCTTACCGCTGAGATTGCTTGAATGTGAAGTAGTGAAACAGTAAAATAATTTGTGCGTTGTATATTTTAACAGAAGTCTTACTGTAACCATGTTACAGTAGAGCATAACCAGTTAAGAAAAGGACATTAGCAAGTAGATAAACAGGTTCGGAGAACGAATTATATGTACTTAGTGCGACAACACTGTGAGCTGTAGATATGAATGGGTAGAACATACTTTGAAAATTATCTTTACGGCGCCCGGGAGCAAAATGTTTAGGCATTCCATGGGTATAGAAGACACGGAAACGAACAACAAACATGCTTTCTCGTTACGTAGGCCTACTGAGGTGCTCACTTTTGGAATTTTCTATAAATACAGTATTAAGACTTAGAGAGCAATAAGGTGCAGATATAAATAAATGGATTACTGTACAGATAAATATATTGCACTTTTGCAAATGCACCCACGTTTATAAATGTATGTTATATTGTCTTTATATTCCAGCAAGTTAATCCGTTTTTTGAGGGGGAATTGAGGAGATTATATTGATGCTTTCAAGAGTCTTATGGCCGAGGGAAGAAGTTGTTTAAGAACCTGGAGACTCTGCTTCGGAGGCTGCGGAACCTTTTCTAGAGTCCAGCAGTGAAAACAGTCCTTGGTGGGGGTGAGAGGAGATTTTCCAAGCCTTGGTCAGGCGGCGGCTTTTTGCGATTTATGTCTATGCTGTATGTGATTACATCGGATAACAGAACATTCATGTAGTACATCAACAGACAAAGGAGGAGCCTTATATACATATTAATAAATAAATATAATAAAAAATTAATAATATATATTAGTAATATACTGTTATTGTACTGCCTATGTATGTACCAGAAGACACTGTGAACTGCACTTTTCTGTGCGGTTGTATTTTGCGCCGACAAAATTCAGTTGTCATGTATAACAGATGTTGATATGTGAATGACAATATAATGATTAATTAGTTGATTTGATTTTCAATTTTTAATCAAAGATGCAGTCTACCAGGTACAAGTCCTTCCGTATTAAACACATTTCGCCAATTAATGTGATTCTAATTCTGATTTTAATTAGGGAAGTCTGATAATATCGGAATGCCGGCATTACCGGCCGATAAATGCTTTAAAATATAATATCAGAAATTATCAGTATCGGTTTCAAAATTATCGGTAAAATGTATCACTTATTAAAACTTCGCTGTGTACGCTGCGTAGGGAGGAGTACAGAGTGCCAATAAACTTTAAAGGCACTTCCTTTGCATGCCGGCCCAGTCACATAATATCTACGGCTTTTCTCACACACACAAGAAAATGCAAGCATACTTGTTCAACAGCCGTACACGTCACACTGAGGGTGGCCGTATAAACAAGTTTAACACTGTTACAAATATGCGCCACACTGTAAACCCACACCAAACAAGAATGACAAATACATTTGCACCGTAACACAACATAAACAGAACAGAACAAATGCCCAGATCCCCTTGCAGCACTAACTCTTCCGGGACGCTACAATATATACCCCCCACCTCAACCTCCTCATGCTCTCTCAGTGAGAGCATGTCCCAAATTCCAAGCTGCTGTTTTGAGACTTGTTAAAAAAATGATGCACTTTGTGACTTCAATAATT
>NC_084621.1:64691556-64794056 GCF_033978795.1 Nerophis ophidion
AGGGTAAAATAACCCACTTACAATCTTATATGATATAACTTTTCTGTAGACCTTTGTTGTAAATATCTGCTTCCGCCTCTGTCCCCAACACCAGCGTCTCAGGCTGGCTGTTCTAGAAACAAACCCCGCCCACACTGCGTGATGCCTCGTCTGCCTGGAGTTGCCGTACCTTAATAACCCAAATATCACTCAAAAGCGCAAGTTCCAAACGTTCAAATGCTTTCTACAGTTCAAGACTTACGGTCATTTGGAAACAGCACTGCACATTATAATGGCTACTACAGTTTTGATGTTAAATGTGTAAAAAAAACTGTTTGGAAACATATCGCTGGCCCGTTAGGAAATCTTAACGGGCCATAAGTGGCCCGCGGGTCGTATTTTACCGAGCTCTGTTCAATGCAAACTTACTGCAGTATTGACCATGAGCCATCCTTAAACAGGAAGGAGCCTCGTGGCTTTGTCTTTAAGGCTTTTTGTGTGACCATAGGTGTGTGTGTGTGTGTGTGTGTGTGTGTGTGTGTGAGGCAGCACACTTGGCTGTCTTCCCACTCCCCTGTGTACATACACACACACACACACACACATAGACTTAAGCCAGTGTTCCTCTGGTAAAAATGAACACACACATCTCAGTGCTACTGGGCTACCAAGGCTTATCAGTACTGTAAAAACTCACCCTATAGCCCAGGCAAGCCGCCAAATCCACTGTGTTCTCCAACTGCGGGCGTCATGCAAAACAGTGACAATATTCCAAATAATATTTCCCACATGCCATTTTCCAGGATCAGCCTCTTAGGTCAAATTATTCAATTACGTGTCTGTTTATTACTGATACCAAAGCTGGGTGGCGTTTCTACTTATCACCTTTTTTGCAGATTGGTGTTTTCACTGAATACCATCATAAAGATTGCCTTGGCTGTAATTAAAATGGCACGAAGACAAATTTGGCGCAGGGCTAAGATGAAATGAAGGCGGTAGGGGGAAATTGCAGGGGCTACATTCTATCATTCAGTGGATAGGTTTTTGGGGCCGTAAAACAGCGAAATGACTGTCAGAGAGCGACTCTACCCCAAAAAAGACAAAGTATAAGAAAGGAAAACAACCTTTTGGTGGCGTTGTGGTCTTCCCGGTCCATTTATATGCAGATAAAATATCACAAATTCGACTTTTCTTTTATTGTGGGAAGCAAGCAAACATTGGTTAGCTGAGCAGAGATTGGTTCAGACTTCCTGGGCACCAGCCGGGCTTGCATCCATCCATCCACGGCCTCGTGTTTGATGAGCAATTGGCAGACTATGAGGACACGTGTTCCTGTGCCTCGTGGCAAATATACCTTTTAGTGTCTTTGACTCCACAAGCTTGTAAGAAGCGACTTTTTACCACAATTTTCTCACCCAAACCTGCTGGTTGACATTCCGCCGTAATTCATGTTTGTTTGACCGCGCTCTGATCCATAGTAAAGTTTCACCTCCAGGAATTTTAAACAAGGGATCACCGTGTATATGAGAAAGGAAAACAACCTTTTGGTGGCGTTGTGGTCTTCCCGGTCCATTTATATGCAGATAGAATATCACAAATTCGACTTTTGTTTTATTGTGGGAAGCAAGGAAACATTGGTTTGCTGAGCAGAGATTGGTTCAGACTTCCTGGGCACCAGCCGGGCTTGCATCCATCCATCCACGGCCCCGTGTTTGATGAGCAATTGGCAGACTATGAGGACACGTGTTCCTGTGCCTCGTGGCAAATATACCTTTTAGTGTCTTTGACTCCACAAGCTTGTAAGAAGCGACTTTTTACCACAATTTTCTCACCAAAACCTGCTGGTTGACATTCCGCCGTACTTCATGTTTGTTTGACCGCGCTCTGATCCATAGTAAAGTTTCACCTCCAGGAATTTTAAACAAGGGATCACCGTGTGTATGAGAAAGGAAAACAACCTTTTGGTGGCGTTGTGGTCTTCCCGGTCCATTTGTATGCAGATAAAATATCACAAATTCGACTTTTGTTTTATTGTGGGAAGCAAGCAAACGTTGGTTAGCTGAGCAGAGATTGGTTCAGACTTTCTGGGCACCAGTCGGGCTTGCATCCATCCATCCACGGCCTCGTGTTTGATGAGCAATTGGCAGACTATGAGGACACGTGTTCCTGTGCCTCGTGGCAAATATACCTTTTAGTGTCTTTGACTCCACAAGCTTGTAAGAAGCGACTTTTTACCACAATTTTCTCACCAAAACCTGCTGGTTGACATTCCGCCGTAATTCATGTTTGTTTGACCATAGTAACGTTTCACCTCCAGGAATTTTAAACAAGGGATCACCGTGTATATGATAAAGGAAAACAACCTTTTGGTGGCGTTGTGGTTTTCCCGGTCCATTTATTTACAGATAAAATATCACAAATTCGACTTTTGTTTTATTGTGGGAAGCAAGGAAACATTGGTTTGCTGAGCAGAGATTGGTTCAGACTTCCTGGGCACCAGTCGGGCTTGCATCCATCCATCCACGGCCCCGTGTTTGATGAGCAATTGGCAGACTATGAGGACACGTGTTCCTGTGCCTCGTGGCAAATATACCTTTTAGTGTCTTTGACTCCACAAGCTTGTGTGACTTCTCAGGGAAAAATGAAAGAAATCAAAGCCCCAATAAGCCGAGGGTGTTAAGCCACAGAGTGGGGAGGAAGCAAAGAAAGACCTGAGCGACTTTGGATTTTGACGGAATCTTCCTGCACTGTGTGACGAAAAATTTGCATTGTTATCGCAGATAACTTGTGATGTTTTTACTTGGTCGTACATTTTTGTGTCGTATGTAAAATGTAAACCCAGCCTTCCGATGATTCCCTTAATGACGCGGATCTTGCTTTTTCTCCCCCGAATCCCCGTCTTAGCGGGCTTCTCACTGCGGAATGTTTGATATCTGAATATTAAAAGGGAGTTTCAAGCTCATCTGCAAATGTGATTTTCACATATCACACTTGTGCAGTCGTCAAGCTGCCTTCATCGCCAAGCTTCTGAGCAAAGACGGCAGGGGATAGGGGACAGGGAAGGGTGGAAAAAAAGAAAAAGAAAGATGCACATATGGGTTGCCATTGATGTATTCCATTTTTGACCTCATTTAATTCCTCGCCAACAAGCTTATATGCATACTGTACATAGGCAAAATGACTGAGTGCAAACCTTGCCGTCTCATGCAGACAGGTGTAAACATCAACATTGTCATAATGCACAACCAGATATGATAATGGCACCGCGCTGCAATAGGGCGCAGTATAATTTGGACATCATTTTGAAACCTGCGAGGCCCAAGGGGGGATGCCTAGCAAGAACTAAGGTGACCCATTGACATGCAATTCACGCCAAGAAATAATTAAGGCTGCCTGTCTTTGTTCTTTCCGAGCTTTCTCTTCTCAAAGCACTTGTTGTCTTTATGATTTGACTTATTCTCTGTGGACTTGAGTATGACATGGGTGCAGATGAAGACAGGGCTTTTAAGATGACTACAAAACAAGAAGTTCTTTTGTCAAGTGTTGATTAGGGTTGCATGTAACACGATATATGATATAAATGATAAAAATGTGGCTGACGATACAACTTTTAATACAATCGTTATAGCGTGATATTTTTGTTGGAACATCCCACAAATTTGACAGCGACAAACGGACGACCGCATTCTCAAGGCTACTTAGCATTCTAACTAACGGTTAACTTCCCTCCCCTTTTTAAAGGCCTACCGAAATGAGATTTTCCTATTTAAACGGGGATAGCAGGTCCATTCTATGTGTCATATTTGATCATTTCGCGATATTGCCATATTTTTGCTGAAAGGATTTAGTAGAGAACATCCACGATAAAGTTTGCAACTTTCGGTGCTAAGAGAAAAAGCCCTGCCTCTACCGGAAGTCGCAGACGATGACGTCACATGTTGATGGCTCCTCACATATTCACATTGATTTTAATGGGAGCCTCCAACAAAAAATGCTATTCGGACCGAGAAAACGACAATTTCCCCATTAATTTGAGCGAGAATGAAATATTTGTGTTTGAGGATATTGATAGCGAGGGACTAGAAAAAAAATAAAATAAAAAATACGTTAAAAAAAACACAACGCTATTGCATTGGGACGTATTCCGATGTTTTTAGAGACATTTACTAGGATAATTCTGGGGAATCCCTTATCTTTCTACTGTGTTGCTAGTGTTTTATTGAGTCAAATAGTACCTGATAGTCTCCACGGGAGTCTTGACGCCAGTGTCTCAAGGAAGTCGACGGCAGCTATGGGCGGCACAATCTCAGCTTTTCTCCAGGAAGAAGCGACTTTTTACCACAATTTTCTCACCGAAACCTGCCGGTTGACATTCCGCCGTGATTCATGTTTGCTGATCCATAGTAAAGTTTCACCTCCAGGAATTTTAAACAAGGAATCACCGTGTGTTTGTGTGGCTAAAGGTTAAAGCTTCCCAACTACATCTTTCTACTGTGACTTCTCCAATATTAATTGAACACATTTCAAAAGATTCAGCAACACAGATCTCCAAAATACGGTGTAATTATGCCGTTAAAGCAGACGACTTTTAGCTGTGTGTGTGTGCAGCCCTCATACTTCCTAAAAACCCGTGAAGTCTTGCGTAGACGTCATCATTACATGACGTTTTCATGACGAAACTCCCGGGAAATTTAAAATTGTAATTCAGTAAACTAAAAATGTCGTATTGGCATGTGTTGCAATTTTAATATTTCACTATTGATATATAAACTATCAGACTGCGTGGTCGGTAGTAGTGGGTTTCAGTAGGCCTTTAAGTCTGTAATGCTCACTTCCAAAGATTTTTTGTATTCTCTTTATGATTTGAGGAATAGGTAAACATGCTACACTACAACACTGTCGGAGGATATGCTAAGCGCTAAGCTACATCTCTTGGATATAAACAGAGATGTGCGGATCAACAGTAACAATATAAGTATAGTATCAGTATAAGGCCAATGGCTACAGTGATTACCTTGATATTTTGTATTATCACAAAAATTTTATTTTTTTATCCATCCATCCATTTCCTACCGCTAATTCCCTTTTTGGGGTCGCGGGGGGCATAATTTTTGTTATTGTTTACAAACTCAGAAAATAAGTCCCTGACCACATAATGTTTTAATGGACAAAAAAGTATTTACAAATATGTGCCAATAGTAGGCACTCATTTATATTATACAATGGCATCCTGTGTTTATGTCTGATTATAATTATGATTAAAAATTTAATCGTTTAACGAAGTTGAACATTTCAAGTATCAGTGTCAGCATGTACCTGTATTACTAATACGGCCTCTGTAACTATTTGGTATTGGATCGACCCACACATTGGTAGTATCACCCAAAACTAATGTAAAGTATTGAAACAACAGAATCAATCAATGTTTACCTATATAGCCCTAAATCACTAGTGTCTCAAAGGGCTGCACAAACCACTACGACATCCTCGGTAGGCCCACATAAGGGCAAGGAAAACTCACACCCAGTGGGACGTCGGTGACAATGATGACTATGAGAACCTTGGAGAGGACGAAAGCAATGGATGTCGAGCGGGTCTAACATGATACTGTGAAAGTTTAATCCATAATGGATGCAACACAGTCGCGAGAGTCCAGTCCAAAGCGGATCCAACACAGTAGCGAGAGTCCCGTCCAGAGCGGAGCCAGCAGGAAACCATCCCAAGCGGAGGCGGATCAGCAGCGCAGGGATGTCCCAAGCCGATACACAGGCAAGCGGTCCATCCTGGGTCCCGACTCTAGACAGAAAGTACGTCATCCATGGCCACCGGATCGGACCGGACCCCCTCCACAAGGGAGTGTGGGACATAGGAGAAAAAGAAAAGAAACGGCAGATCAACTGGTCTAAAAAGGGAGTCTATTTAAAGGCTAGAGTATACAAATGAGTTTTAAGTTGAGACTTAAATGCTTCTACTGAGGTGGCATCTCGAACTGTTACCGGGAGGGCATTCCAGAGTACTGGAGCCCGAAATGAAAACGCTCTATAGCCCGCAGACTTTTTTTGGGCTTTGGGAATCACTAATGAGCCGGAGTCCTTTATTTTACCAAAAGAGCCATGTTACAGCAGTATTAATAGTCAATTAGCAAATAATACAACTGCTGGAAATCATGCAATTTGTTATAGAATAAGTCAGCAGCCAAATAAGGAGCTTTTTACATCTTATCATTGCCATAATAAATAATATATTGTGATAAATATTGGTGTATAGATTTTAGGTCATCTCACACATCCCTGCTGTCTGCATGTATTGATTTTTTTTTTAAACATACCAACACATCTAAAGATCCATTTTTTTTTTTTCACCCTTTTCTTACCGTACCTGCCAAACGTCATTGCATGGGGACACTGTGTGGGACTCAGGCAATATTAGGCGTCATTTCAGAATATCTTTAGGAGACGCGCCGTGTCGAGCGGCGGTTTGTTGTCATGATAATCCCCTCATTTGTAATGTCGGGATCAGCGGGTTACTGCTCTCCACTTGCACGCCATGTCAAGACTTGGGACAGGCAAGGTGGATTGTCATTTCTGAAGCAATATTTTGACAGCGCCTTCACTTTACTCATATGCTGCAGCTCAAAGGTCAGAGACATGCCACTTCCATTTACTGTGTATGCGCATTCAATCCCTGGGGAATGCTGCCCTCTCTCCCTGCCTTTCACACACAGATTTGGTTCTGTGTCTCACTGGGTTTGCTTGTTGCTTGCCAGTATGTCATGTCGGGCTGCACGATTAATCGAAATCGAATCAGCAGCGAGGTTTTAATTAGTACGGTTATGTAACTCCGCCATATGAGTGAAATACAGTACAAGTTCGCCAATCCGAATTGTTGAGCCTTGCGTTTCTTCGTCTGTTGCTTCAAACCGGGAGAAAGACGTCTCACTCTGTGCATCGGCCTCAGCACCTGAGCGTGTTTATTTAACGAGTTAACCGAACGCAGTGAGCCCTCCTTTCAGACGTCCTTTGTCTCGGTGGGCAGGGAGGGACTCAGCGAGAGCGCACACGCCGGAAGCATGAACGGAGAGCCTCGCGACTCGCTAGTGAGAAGTGCCGCAAAGTAACAAAAAATTAGTGGGGGAAAAGTGTGATTAAAAAAACAAATGTCCCGTTGCGGGAATATTTCAGCTTGAATTTGGATGGGCAATAAGAGCCCATCAACACGGACGATCACATGACGGCAATTAATAATAAGACAACGTCCAACCTATTTTTTCCAACTGGGATAAAATGTTCAATTTTTATCAAAGTTAAATGTTTGCCTACAAAAATGAGTCCATTTAATTATTTGTTTTGTTTATGTATTTAGGATAATTGTTATTTATCTTCCAAATACATCCATCCATCCATTTTCTACCGCTTATTACCTTTCGGGGTCGCGGGGGGCGCTGGCGCCTATCTCAGCTACAATCGGGCGGAAGGCGGGGTACACCCTGGACAAGTCGCCACCTCATCGCAGGGCCAACACAGATAGACAGACAACATTCACACTCACATTCACACACTAGGGCCAATTTAGTGTTGCCAATCAACCTATCCCCAGGTGCATGTCTTTGGAAGTGGGAGGAAGCCGGAGTACCCGGAGGGAACCCACGCATTCACGGGGAGAACATGCAAACTCCACACAGAAAGATCCCGAGCCTGGATTTGAACCCAGGACTGCAGGACCTTTGTATTGTGAGGCAGACGCACTAACCCCTCTGCCACCGTGAAGCCCTTAGGGATCATAATCTAGGAAAAAAGTACCAGTTTATAGTCCAGAATTTACAGTTTGTAATAAAATATAAAAATCACAAATCACATTAGAGGAGAGAAAAATGGCAATTTGTGCAGCCCTAATGTCGAGGCTTGTTCAGTATATTTTCACCAAAATGGACTTATAAATCTTAGAAACAGACTAAATAGAAGTCTTTTTCTCTCGCCGTATTTCCTCCGTTGGCCATCACCACTCTAATTAGAGCATTGCCAAAACAGCCATCCCTCTCACTTACCCGAGTGTCACACTTACTACCTGCATATCTCTTTCAAATAAAGTCAGGTATGATTGTCGCAAGTGCACAGCGGATGTAGCTGTCGTCCACATCCCCGTGCACGCCGTGACGCCCTTCAAACACCCAGGCGGGTTATGTCAAGCAAATAAAGCACTTGTCGGTGGTACAAAAAGACATTGTTGCCGGCCCATTGTTACCTGCTCCGCCAGATATCATATGGAAAGTGATGGAGTGACGGCGTTTTAGAGAGCGCTGCAGCTCAAGAGACCCAGGGGTATTATGGGTGTAAATCTCCCTCGCACAGTTCTGCTCCAGGCCAAAGGGAGCATCATCATTAGCCGCAGCAGATGGAGCGAGGGGTTTTTCTTTCGCTTCTGTTTGGCGGTTGCTGGAATCTTGTACCACACAATGCACTGGGATGGAAGTGAAAGGCACGCCGCATGATGAAATGCACATGAAATCAGATAAAACGTATAAGACACACAAACAAAGAAACTCTAATTCATCGCTTACTGGAAAAAGCAGTGTTGTTACATAGTCTAGTGCAGTGCTTCTCAACCTTTTTTTCAGTGATGTACCCCCTGTGAAGATTTTTTGAAGTCAAGTACCCCTTGATTGATTGATTGATTGATACTTTTATTAGTAGATTGCACAGTACAGTACATATTCCGTACAATTGACCACTAAATGGTAACACCCCAATAAGTTTTTCAACTTGTTTAAGTCGGGGTCCACGTTAATCAATTCATGAGCAAAGCATTTTTGGTTGAAAAAAAGAGATAAAGAAGTAAAATACAGCACTATGTCATCAGTTTCTGATTTATGAAATTGTATAACAGTGCAAAATATTATTGCTCATTGCTAGTGGTCTTTCTTGAACTATTTGGAAAAAAAGAAATAAAAATAAATAAAAAATTGTTGAAAAATAAATAAGTGATTCAATTATGAATTAAAGCTGCAAGCAGCGTTGGTCGGGTCCGCCGTTGGCCGCCGCCGCCGTGTCCCGAGTCCCGATCTTAGTCAGACCTACATAGAAGTTTTTGTTTCATCACTCTACGACATTCCTAACAGAATTTACAAGCAGTTTTGTCAGTTTTTATTCCTAGGGGGAGCTAGAGCACAATTTTCATTTTTGGGGTTTGGTTTTTTATTGCATGGCAATTTTCACCAGTCCTGATGTGTGTGTAAAATTTGGTGAGTTTTGAAGCATGTTAAGGGGGTCAAATTACAGATCCTAGGAGCAGTATTTTCTGTGTTTTATTTAAAAATTGCGCTAGAGCGCATTTTTCATTTTTCGGGTTTGGTTTTTTCATTATATCGCAATTTCTGCTAGTCCTGATGTGTGTGCCAAGTTTGGTGAGTTTTGAAGCATTTTAAGGGGGTCAAATTACAGCTCAAAGAGGCAAAAATAGCATTTTTTGTGAAAAGTTTGCTTTGAATGGGTTTTTGCAAAATTTTTGTTGATTTTTGCCCCAGAAGATACAATTATGAAATTTAGGTATAAGTCAGCCCTATATAGAGGTTTTTGTTTCATGTCTCTACGACATTCCTAACGGAAGTTACAAGCAGTCTGTTTTTTTTTTTTTCCTAGGGGGCGCTAGCGCGCAATTTTCATTTTTGGGGTTTGGTTGCTTAATATGTTGGGGTGTCCCGGTAGACCGATGTGTTTGTCAAATTTGGTGAGTTTTGAAGCATGTTAAGGGGGTCAAATTGCCGCGCGTAAGTGCGGAATAAACAATAATAATAAAACGCAGCAGGAACAATAGGGTCCTTGCCTATGGCAAAGGAGTCCTTTGCCATAAGCAGGGCGGACCCTAATAAAGATTTCTACACATAGAAGTAATCATCAACTTAAAGTGCCCTCTTTGGGGATTGTAATAGAGATCCATCTTGATTCATGAACTTAATTCTAAACTTTCAATATTTATGGAACATGTCCACAAAAAATATAGCTGTCAACACTGAATATTGTATTGTTGTATTTTTTTTCCACACAGTTAATGAACTTACATTCATATTTTGTTGAAGTATTATTCAACAAATATATTTATGAAGGTTATTTGAATTGTTGCTATTTTTAGAATAGATTCAAAAAATCTCAGGTACCCCTTGGCATACCTTCATGTACCCCCAGGGGTACGCGTACCCCCATTTGAGAACCGCTGGTCTAGGGTGTACCCTGCCTTCCACCGATTGTAGCTGAGATAGGCACCAGCGCCCCCCGCGACCCCAAAGGGAATAAGCGTTAGAAAATGGATGGATGTTGAAAGTGCAATTTCAATGTTGATGATGTGTATTTATTAGGAACAAATTAAGGTTATAGCAAGAGGAACCATTTTTGTTTTTTAGACGGCGTGGCGCAGTGGGAGAGTGGGCGTGTGCAACCCGAGGGGCCCTGGTTCAAATCCCACCTAGTACCAACCTCGTCACGTCCGTTGTGTCCTGAGCAAGACACTTCACCCTTGCTCCTGATGGGTGCTGGTTGGCGCCTTGCATGGCAGCTCCCTCCATCAGTGTGTGAATGTGTGTGTGAATGGGTAAATGTGGAAGTAGTGTCAAAGCGCTTTGAGTACCTTGAAGGTAGAAAAGCGCTATACAAGTCCATCCATCCATTTTCTACCGCTTATTCCCTTTCGGGGTCGCGGGGGGCGCTGGCGCCTATCTCAGCTACAATCGGGCGGAAGGCGGGGTACACCCTGGACAAGTCGCCACCGCATCGCAGGGCCAACACAGATAGACAGACAACATTCACACTCAAATTCACACACTAGGGCCAATTTAGTGTTGCCAATCAACTTATCCCCAGGTGCATGCCTTTGGAAGTGGGAGGAAGCCGGAGTACCCGGAGGGAACCCACGCATTCACGGGGAGAACATGCAAACTCCACACAGCGCTATACAACCCATTTATCATTTAAACTATAAACTCAAATTTTTTCTTAAAAGACAAACTGAGGGTCTAAAGATCAAAGAGATTTCCGGCCTTTTTAAATGATCATTTACATAATTAAGAGTACGAAATTCTGTTTCTTAATCAGTGAATAAAAACATTCAGAAAAAACATACATCACAGAATAAAATACAAACTGTAAACTTATTAAATGGTAATACAATCAGATAAAAACATTCCTTTGGTCAATGCATTGAAATGTATAGTTTTATCAGATTATCTGAAAAATCTAACAAACTAATTGATGGATTACTTGATTAATAAAGTAAACAACAGCTGCAGCCACTATGGATTGAACTTTCACAGTATCATGTTAGACCCGCTCGACATCCATTGCTTTCGGTCCCCTAGAGGGGGGGGGGGGGTTGCCCACATCTGAGGTCCTCTCCAAGGTTTCTCATAGTCAGCATTGTCACTGGCGTCCCACTGAATGTGAATTCTCCCTGCCCACTGGGTGTGAGTTTTCCTTGCCCTTTTGTGGGTTCTTCCGAGGATGTTGTAGTCGTAATGATTTGTGCAGTCCTTTGAGACATTTGTGATTTGGGGCTATATAAATAAACATTGATTGATTGATTGATAATTGCAGAGTTTTTTGTTTTCATTTTCCTTGTGCTAAAATGTACTGGCATGCACAAACATTAAACAAGGTGGTCGTATTTCAAGTTGTTGATTAAAATGCAGCAAAACAACTTACTCTGAGGTTGTCTGTAATAAATAAATGTATAATGATAATAATTTATTTATGACTATACAGCTGATAGGCGCCAGCGCCCCCGCGACCCCGAAAGGGAATAAGCGGTAGAAAATGGATGGATGGATGGATGCAATCAATCATATTTTAGACTTTTTTTGGTTGTAGTACCCACATTTTCTGTACAGATTTTTCTCGTAGCATAACACAGTTCATGTAAATATCAATACATGACACATTGTATATAAATACCCACACATTAAATATTGCAGGAAATGTGTACATAAGGACAGTTGCCTTTTTTAAACAAGTGTTATTTCTTTGATGCTACTAGTTCACCATGCATGCTGCAGTATTTGACTGTCTGCTATGTGCTGGCCAAAGTGTGTGTGTGTGTGTGTGTGTGTGTGAGAGATTGTGTGTCAGTGAGCGCTGTCTGAAGAACTGGCTCAACCGTAATCTTCCAGCAAGAAGCTTCGCAAGGCCAGATCAAGAATTAGGAGGGAGGCTGCGGGTGGGAAAGAGGGAGGCGGCGAGCGAAAAGCCCATCTCGCTCTCTGTTTTAGAGGACAGTGCTTTGAATGTCATTTGACAATTTTCTTTTAATTAGAACTAATTTACAGGAAGATGCCCACCAGCTAATCTTTACAGGATAATTAACTTCTATTTTCTTTACTTTTAATTAAAAAGTGGAAGAGATTGAGCTGATCCATAAAAGAATTGTTCTTTTGAAATGTTCATCAGACTTCTTTTGGCATTGGTAATATTTTAGATGGTATCCGTGGCTCGCAGTCTCCACCGCGTTAGTGACACTTTTCTTCCTCTTATCCGAGGTATTAAGAAGTGGAACTATCAATAGTGGTAGAAATAGGAACCAGAGGCGAATTAGAATTAAATTAAAGACGGATTTATTGCAAAAGGAACCCCCCCCCCCACCCCCCACCCCATCAGTCATAGTGCAGGAATGAAATTGGCATCTCAGATATATTCATTTCATTGAAATTCCTTGATGGAAAATATTGTTTAATCTTCGTTATTTGATACACTTTAACACTTTTGTGTTGCCATTAAATTATGCTGTTCTAAAAGCTACTTGTGTTAAAGGCAATTTTACTATCCATCCATCCATCCATTTTCTACCGCTTATTCCCTTTCGGGGTCGCGGGGGGGCGCTGGCGCCTATCTCAGCTACAATCGGGCGGAAGGCGGGGTACACCCTGGACAAGTCGCCACCTCATCGCAGGGCCAACACAGATAGACAGACAACATTCACACTCACATTCACACACTAGGGCCAATTTAGTGTTGCCAATCAACCTATCCCCAGGTGCATGTCTTTGGAAGTGGGAGGAAGCCGGAGTACCCGGAGGGAACCCACGCATTCACGGGGAGAACATGCAAACTCCACACAGAAAGATCCCGAAGCTGGATTTGAACCCAGGACTGCAGGACCTTCGTATTGTGAGGCAGACGCACTAACCCCTCTGCCACCGTTACTATTATATTACTAATATAATATTTCAACCTCCTTTTTATTGTTATACATTTTTCTTTTCTTTTTGCTTCTCTTTGCACTGCTAGGTCAAAACTATTTCTGGCCAATCACAGATGGTAGAAAAAAAAAAAAAAAAACACTTTTTTTTTTTTTTTTTTTTTCACTCTCACCACGGTCTAACTGACTTTACTTAGTGGAGATAAAGTGAGCCAATATGAGGTGAGCGCGCTTTCGACAGAGCTTCCGCTCGTCTGCAGATGAGCCGATCGGCTGAAGATGGATGCCCCCACTTAGCCATGATAGCTCCCCGGAGCCTCACTCAATGGCTTCATTAAAAAGTGAACATTTGTGTGAAAAGCTCGCCTAAAAAGCAGTAATTAAAGCCGAGCCCGCTTTACCTGCTTTGTTTCTGCTGTCACTTTGGGTCTTCGTGGTCATGGTTTGATTTTAATGCAAGAAGCGGAATGTTAGTAATAAATTATCCAAGGCAGAACACGGCGAAAATGCATAAAACACCATTTTAATGTTTGCACCACTGCAAAGGCAAATTTTACCTTTCAAACGAGGAATCGACAAAGTCCGTAATGTCGAATTAAGGGTGCAAACGATGTCCCGGGTCCACTAAATTGTAGAAAGACACGTAGAGGCGGGAGAGAGAAACAGGACCCGGTAACTCCACAGAGAAACTGCCTGGCATCTGCTAAAGCCCTCGGGCACGCTCAGAGGTACCTCCAGCATTTTAATGGCATAGTCAAATGCCAGCATGTTTTCAAAACAGTCCAATTCCAATTCATTGGATAAAGAAGCAAGCTCATGTTATTCAGTTTTTAACGGACCGCACCGGGCGTGACAACAGTCGACCGAGCAACTTGGAATACACGGCAGGGTCCGAAGGGTTTTGAGGCCGATTATTACATTCTTTGAAATATTATCCTGCTACATCTGGGTAACAGACTTGTTAGGAAAGACCTATGAAACCTAAATTATTATACACTTTGAAGCACAAATACAAAGACTAGTTTATTGATTGATTGATTGAGAAGTTTATTGACATCCTAAAGAATTGAATCCATGTAATGCTTTAACCTTCGTCTTGTGTTAGTTTTTAAATGCATAAAAACACCACATACATTTATTTTTTTTGCATCAAAGCTTTTTTGACTTTGTCAGGAACCTCTTTGTCAACAAATTAAAACATTTTAATTTTTTTCCACTAAATTATAAAATACTCTGGTAGAAATTATGCCCTTGGTGTTGTTAGGGTCGGTTTCGACCCGGTTATAAAAATAAGATGATGAAGCAATGATAAGAGCCAAAACTGAACACACTGACAGCCAGCTCCTCTCCCAATCATGTGAGCTTTAGTGGATTCTCATTTTACCTTGTTATCCTGTACAAAAACAAACAAAAGACGGACACTAAAAGTGTCACTTTTTGCCACTCTGATTTTGTTTTTTTATTAGTTTTGGAACTAGTAATCTATTTCTCTTGGTTTCATTTGCTTGATTGGTTGTTTGTTTGATGTTGGATTTCTGTTGCTGGAAAAAAATACTTTTTAGCCTTTTTCTTGAAGTAAATACATATGGGTCGAAATTGACCCGTAACACCATAGATGTTACTATAGTTAAAATTCTTAAAATGAAAAAAAATAAACAAAACATATTTATTTAAGAGATGTGTTCTAATACCCCTTAGTAATAGTTAGGTAACACAACAACCTTTTTTTATTTATATGATTCTCTTGAGGTTCGTTTTACCATTTTTTTAAATTGAAATCGAGGGGTATGCTGACAAAATAAGGCCCAATGGCCCAAACCAAAAATATTAAAACCAATATTTTCAAGGATAAGGAAGCCTAACAAGGTAACCAAGAGATGAGAAACAAATTGGATGATGGATAATTGTTTTTAGTGTATTTTACAGCTGATTTAAAACATGGGTCAAAACCGACCCGTTAACATAAGAGATGGTAACAGAAAGCTAACACAAGAGGAAGGTTAAAAAGGCTAATGGATGGCACAAAAAGCCAAAAGTATAAACTTTGGCCAGCTAAATGCGTGTGTTTTACAAAAATAAATATACATTTTCAGTATATTTATTAGTGGGTGGGCATCCTCCAGTGACATGCAGTGTGGCACTTGTCATCTGCTCTCATCTGTCATGATCCGCCTCCCGGATCATACGGTACATAGTTTTTTGTATTGAGTCCTTTTTGTGTGTTTTCTGATTATTTTTGGACTCGTCCGATCCCTAGTTTGTGCACTTCCTTGTTTGTTCGGTTACCATGGTTTCTTATTCGTTCCACCTGCTCTGCTTTTGTCACGCACCTGTGTTTTGATTGTTACTTTAGTATTTAAGCCTGCCTTCGACCTCAGTTCGTTCTTGGTTCGTTGTTTGCTTCCTGCAACTCTCACGTTGGCTTCTCTGCTTTATATATACTTGTGCTAAGTTACGCCTTAGCTTCTCGTGCGATCGGCATGTCCCTTTTGGACTTCCGGACTTCCTTGCTACGCTTAGCGTTAGCTTCCCGTGCGTAGGCACACACTTTATTTTGCCTTTTGTACCAGTGTTCTTTTACTTTTTGTATTTTAAATGAAGTCTTACCTGCAATCCCTGCCTGTCTTGGTCCTCGTGCATCGGGGGGTGATACAACGCGCATCACAATGCGCTTCCAACGTGATATCATCAATGATAATACAGGCTGTTAATTAAAAGATAACTGTACTTTTTTGAAGTTTTGCCTATCATTCACAATTGTTATGTAAGACAAGAAAACATATCTCTTTTTTATACATTTTAACTCTTAAATAAAAATAACTAGACTTAGATTTCCTTTTATTCTATCCATCCATCCATCCATCTTCTTCCGCTTATCCGAGGTCGGGTCGCGGGGGCAGCAGCCTAAGCAGGGAAGCCCAGACTTCCCTCTCCCCAGCCACTTCGTCTAGCTCTTCCCGGGGGATCCCGAGGCGTTCCCAGGCCAGCCGGGAGACATAGTCTTCCCAACGTGTCCTGGGTCTTCCCCGTGGCCTCCTACCGGTTGGACGTACCCTAAACACCTCCCTCTGGAGGCGTTCGGGTGGCATCCTGACCAGATGCCCGAACCACCTCATCTGGCTCCTTTCGATGTGGAGGAGCAGCGGCTTTACTTTGAGTTCCTACCGGATGGCAGAGCTTCTCACCCTATCTCTAAGGGAGAGCCCCGCCACACGGCGGAGGAAACTCATTTCGGCCGCTTGTACCCGTGATTTTATCCTTTCGGTCATGACCCAAAGTTCAAATTGAGAGCTTTGCCTTCTGGCTAAGCACCTTCTTCACCACAACGGATCGGTACAACGTCAGCGTTCCTGAAGACGCCGCACCGATCCGCATGTCGATCTCACGATCCACTCTTCCCCCACTCGTGAACAAGACTCCTAGGTACTTGAACTCCTCCACTTGGGGCAGGGTCTCCTCCCTAACCCGGAGATGGCACTCCACCCTTTTCCGGGAGAGAACTATGGACTCGGACTTAGAGGTGCTGATTCTCATTCCGGTCGCTTCACACTCGGCTGCGAAACGATCTAGTGAGAGCTGAAGATCCCGGCCAGATGAAGCCATCATCTGCAAAAAGCAGAGACTTAATCCCGCGGCCACCAAACCGGAACCCCTCAACGCCTTGACTGCGCCTAGAAATTCTGTCCATAAAAGTTATGAACAGAATCAGTGACAAAGGGCAGCCTTGGCGGAGTCCAACCCTCACTGGAAATGTGTTTGACTTACTGCCGGCAATGCGGACCAAGTTCTGACGCTGATCGTACAGGGATTCAAATTCAAATTTGAAGTTTACAGTACAGATAAAAACGGAATTTCGTTGCATTAGCTCGCTGTAGTGCAAGATAAAAGAGCAATAATGTGCAGATATAAATAAATAGATTACCGTACAGATAAATATATATTGCACTTTTTCAAATGCATCCTTGTTTATGGATGAATGTTATATTGTCTTTATATTTCAGTGAGTTCATCCGTTTTTGTGGAGGAATTCAGGGAATTATTATGATGCGTTCAAGAGTCTGATGGCCTGAGGGAAGAAGCTGTTACAGAACCTGTTTCCACTGCTAGACTCTAGAAAGAGGTTCCGCAGCCTCCGCAGCAGAACCTATTTCCAGAGTGAAGCAGTGAAAACAGTCCTTGGTGGGGGTGGTAGGAGTCTCTGCAGATTTTATGATCCCTGGTCAGGCAGCGTTTTTTTTGCGATTTCCTGGATAGGAGGAAGAGGAGTCCTTATGATCGTTTCCGGCGTCACTTCTCTCTACAGAGATTTCCAGTCTGAAGCACTGCAGGCTCCAGTCCAGACAGTGATGCAGTTGGTCTGTAGAAAAAAAAAAATGTTTGCTTACAATGGAGTAAATGGGAGGTCCTTAATTCCACCTTTAAAGTAAAGTCCCTTAAGTAACCATCCAAAAACCGCCAACAATACTTAATTTGCATTTCATGACTTGAATATTAACCTAAATATTTGTAAAATTGTTATTACAAGCGATAAAGCAGACAAACTATTTATTTACTTTCCTGTGTGCCTATGTTTACATCATCGAGTGGTCTGCTGTTTCCTCGCTTCCCTGCACTGTGTAGATTTATTGTAGATCAAAAATCATGCCTCTCACCTGAAAAGTAAATGGCTGAGAATATAATTTGACAAGTTGGGACACTTTGACCGCCATTTAGGACCTGAAACTGGTGAGAACGACACAAAAAGTGCACCGTTTGTGAGGATTATGAGACATTTTTCATCTAAATGGGAATATATGAACATAGCAGTTGGTATCCTATTGACAGCAGACTTTATCCAGTAAGTGATGTTTGTTATGTTTGTTGGCTCTCATAAAGTCTGCAGTGAGTAATAATCAGTGATAAAGAAAAAAAGAAGAAGCAATAGTTGTGATACCTTTTGGAATTACTGCTCTGCGTATGCTTAAAATTATCTAAATATATAAATATTAAATGCTTTTAAAAATCTTTATGTTCCGACATTACACTTATACTTAACATCATGTACACAAAACCGGATTTTATGGGCTTCCATTGTCGCCCCTGTAAGATTTGTTAAAGTTTATTAAATATTTAGAATGAATTAAAAAAATCTATCCGTCATCATGACTTTCATAATGATTGTGAACAATAGGAAAAAATCCAGAAAAGTGCAGTTCCCCTTTAAGGCTCTTTTCTAATAGCTCAATTGAAGGAACATGTTGCTGAAGGCCATGTTGTGAGTTGTCCAGTGAAAGGTTGTACAAATATTCTCAAGTTAAAATCCTCATCCATCCATCCATCCATCTTCTTCCGCTTATCCGAGGTCGGGTCGCGGGGGCAGCAGCCTAAGCAGGGAAGCCCAGACTTCCCTCTCTGCAGCCACTTCGTCTAGCTCTTTCCGGGGGATCCCGAGGCGTTCCCAGGCCAGCCGGGAGACATAGTCTTCCCAGCGTGTCCTGGGTCTTCCCCGTGGCCTCCTACCGGTTGGACGTGCCCTAAACACCTCCCTCGGGAGGCGTTCAGGTGGCATCCTGACCAGATGCCCGAACCACCTCATCTGGCTCCTCTCGATGTGAAGGAGCAGCGGCTTTACTTTGAGTTCCTCCCGGATGGCAGAGCTTCTCACCCTATCTCTAAGGGAGAGCCCCGCCACACGGCGGAGGAAACTCATTTCGGCAGCTTGTACCCGTGATCTTATCCTTTCGGTCATGACCCAAAGCTCATGACCATAGGTGAGGATGGGAACGTAGATCGACCGGTAAATTGAGAGCTTTTCCTTCCGGCTCAGCTCCTTCTTCACCACAACAGATCGGTACAACGTCCCCATTACTGAAGACGCCGCACCGAATATAAATAAATAAAATCCTCATGTACCGCTTAAATGTCTCTTAAACACAGACACTAGCCCATACGTGCCTCACAATGAGAAGGTCCCGGGTTCGATTCCCGGGATAGGGTTCTTTCTGTATGGAGTTTGCTTGTTCTCCTCTTGACTGCATGGGTTCTACTCGGGTTCTCTGGCTTCCGAAAAATTTCCAAAGACACAAAAAAAAACGCTAAAATTGGCCCTAATTTGTTTTGTGGTGAATTCCTGGCAACGACAGCTGCCAGTATTTTACCGTAAATTCAAGAGTTTATTTTCTAAACCGGTTAACAATATATCAGTTTTTTCATAGTACTTTCCATTAAGCAAAAAACAGTTATCAACTGTAAAATTAACAGATTCAACATCAATAGAGTGTGATCACCTATACGTCGTGAATGTATTTTTTCTGATGAATCCCTGGCAACCACAGCTGCCAGCATTTTATAGTAAAGAGTGCATTTTTTTTTTACAGTGTATCCTCTTCCAGGAAAAGCTCTTACACATGTAGTTTGATTATAAAAGTCTGATGGCCTTCTGTTTGGTGTAAAAGTCCAGTGTGGAGACATTTTTGAATTTGTTTATATAATCCTCCATCTTGGTAGTCACAGTCATTTATTCGGCAGGACATTAAAATATTTTAGTATTATTTTGTTTTTGTAAATACAGATTTTTTTTTTGGATATGTGAAAAACAACCATATGGTATAGGCCAACACCTATCATCAAAGTTGAGTAATCGTCAATTATCTTAACGATTAGTCGACTAATTGGATTATGACGCGTAAACCTGTTCAGTGGCTTTAATCAAGCCGGCTTCTTTTGAATTCATTTTAAGATATTTTTGTCGTGTGCTAAAGAACAAAAATGACTAATTCATTCAGAAATATGTTTGTATACCTTAACTATGCTGCTCATTAAGCTGCTACAAAAACAAAATAACTATTATATCGGTTGGGGACATCTCTACGCTGCTGATCCGCCTCCGCTTGAGATGGTTTCCTGTGGACGGGACTCTGGCTGCTGTCTTGGATCCGCTTGAACTGAACTCTCGCGGCTGTGTTGGAGCCACTATGGATTGAACTTTCACAGTATCATGTTAGACCCGCTCGACATCCATTGCTTTCGGTCCCCTAGAGGGGGGGGGGGTTGCCCACATCTGAGGTCCTCTCCAAGGTTTCTCATAGTCAGCATTGTCACTGGCGTCCCACTGGATGTGAATTCTCCCTGCCCACTGGGTGTGAGTTTTCCTTGCCCTTTTGTGGGTTCTTCCGAGGATGTTGTAGTCGTAATGATTTGTGCAGTCCTTTGAGACATTTGTGATTTGGGGCTATATAAATAAACATTGATTGATTGATTGATTAAACTTTTGTCAAAGCAAGGACAGGCTGACAAAAACAAAGTACGGTATATGTTACGACTGGTTGGCATAGTGATGCCAAATTGGTCCCTTCGAGGATGCGTCGGCATGAACACGGCAACGGTAAGTTTAAATGATTTATTACATTTAACAAAAACAGACTATGAACAAAAACACTGAAGCTAACAGACAAAAATAAACCAAGGGCGCTAGAATGAAAGCTAGGAATAGAAAATACAAAAAAAAAACTATACTTGGCACAAAGCACACAAAAGAGTAAACAAAAAAATATTCAGCATGAAAGCTGGAATATCGAGTGGCTTAGCATAAGAGCTAGCGAGAAAATACATACGGGTAGTACGAAGGCAAATTAGAGTCCCAGAAAGAATGACGAAATAGGTGAGTAATCAAAAAGTGACAGGTGTGCAGAAACCGTGATTAGCAGGTGGGATCAATGAGGAACCATGGTGACTGACTAAACAGGAAGTAAGAGTGTAGAACAGTGATACAACAACAGGAAGTATAAAACATATGTGGTGATCCAAGTAGTGGATCGCAACAGTATATTTTTTCATCAATCAATCAATCAATTTTTACTTATATAGCCCTAAATCACTAGTGTCTCAAAGGGCTGCACAAACCACTACGACATCCTCAGTAGGCCCACATAAAGGCAAGGAAAACTCACACCCAGTGGGACATCGGTGACAATAATGACTATGAGAACCTTGGAGAGGAGGAAAGCAATGGATGTCGAGCAGGTCTAACATGATACTGTGAAAGTTCAATCCATAATGGATCCAACACAGTCGCGAGAGTCCAGTCCAAAGCGGATCCAACACAGTCGCGAGAGTCCAGTCCAAAGCGGATCCAACACAGCAGCGAGAGTCCCGTTCACAGCGGAGCCAGCAGGAAACCATTCATGAAAACAAAGGTCAGTAAAAATAGCAGCAAGGGCTTAGCAGTAAATAAGCTACTGTATCCAACTTCCTCAAAAATGAACATTATGCAATGATGCATTGAAAAACGCCTCCCAAGGGAGGTGTTTAGGGCACGACCAACCGGTAGGAGGCTACGGGGAAGACCCTGGACACGTTGGGAAGACTATGTCTCCCGGCTGGCCTGGGAATGCCTCGGGATCCCCTGGGAAGAGCTAGACGAAGTGGCTGGGGAGAGGGAAGTCTGGGCTTCCCTGCTTAGGCTGCTACCCCCGTGACCTGACCTCGGATAAGCGGAAGAAGATGGATGGATGGGCATTGAAAAAGCTGCACACAGGCATATCATTGGTTATTGATTAACCCCAAGCATTTTAACAATCTACTTGATTTGATTATTTTTCTAAATTTTAGCTGTCTAGTAGATTGTATATTTATTATTTTATGATACCGGCACCATGATGCCTAACGTTCGTGTCATGGTTTTTCATTAACCTTTGTTATTGTGCCGTATTGGCATGTTTTGCAATGTTAATATTTCATCATTGATACATAAACTAGGGCTTCACGGTGGCAGAGGGGTTAGTGCGTCTGCCTCACAATACGAAGGTCCTGCAGTCCTGGGTTCAAATCCAGGCTCGGGATCTTTCTGTGTGGAGTTTGCATGTTCTCCCCGTGAATGCGTGGGTTCCCTCCGGGTACTCCGGCTTCCTCCCACCTCCAAAGACATGCACCTGGGGATAGGTTGATTGGCAACACTAAATTGGCCCTAGTGTGTGAATGTGAGTGTGAATGTTGTCTGTCTATCTGTGTTGGCCCTGCGATGAGGTGGCGACTTGTCCAGGGTGTACCCCACCTTCCGCCCGATTGTAGCTGAGATAGGCGCCAGCGCCCCCCGCGACCCCGAAAGGGAATAAGCGGTAGAAAATGGATGGATGGCTACATAAACTATCAGACTGCGTAGTGGGTAGTAGTGGGTTTCAGTAGGCCTTTAATTATCAATTTGCTCCATGTGTGTTTTGATCAGAGTGTCAACTTGGACGCATTTAAAGAAAAGCTTATATGTCCAAGATAGATTGCTTATGCGGAGAAAATAGTTGAAATGAACAATTCCTCCGGGGGGGGGGGGGTTCCTAAGCTATTAAGAGCAGCGTAAATGATATCTATTTCATTACGGTGATCAAGGATTAAATTAGAGTCTTGAGCCCTGTAACATATACATTAAGTCTCCTCCAAGGCCGAGGGAGCCCTCTGCTTCCCAAAGGTCATTACAGCGGAGCAGAGAATATGGCCCCAAGTCTCCTCTGGCTTTTCTCCTCCTTTCCTACACTTTCCAACCCCTCATGCAAGATGAGACAAAATAGCTTTATTTTATTTTCTCACTTTTAACCTTTCCAGATAGTAGACGTGGTAATCCCCTTTCCACTGCTGTGGGGGTAAACATACTGAATATATTCTGAAGTTTACCTGACTCATATAGAGAGCATACGATCCGGGATATATTTCGAGATTTTTATACTTCTTCCGCCCCAGTTTATCAATCAATCAATCAATGTTTATTTATATAGCCCCAAATCACAAATGTCTCAAAGGACTGCACAAATCATTACGACTACAACATCCTCGGAAGAACCCACAAAAGGGCAAGGAAAACTCACACCCAGTGGGCAGGGAGAATTCACATCCAGTGGGACGCCGGTGACAATGCTGACTATGAGAAACCTTGGAGAGGACCTCAGATGTGGGCAACCCCCCCCCCCCCCCCCCCCCCCTCTATGGGACCGAAAGCAATGGATGTCGAGCGGGTCTAACACGATGCTGTGAAAGTTCAATCCATAGTGGCTCCAAGACAGCCGCGAGAGTTCAGTTCAAAGCGGATCCAAGACAGCAGCGAGAGTCCCGTCCACAGGAAACCATCTCAAGCGGAGGCGGATCAGCAGCGTAGAGATGTCCCCAACCGATACAGGCGAGCGGTCCATCCTGGGTCCCGACGAGCGGTCCATCCTGGGTCTCGACTCTGGACAGCCAGTACTTCATCCATGGTCATCGGACCGGACCCCCTCCACAAGGGAGGGGGGGACATAGGAGAAAGAAAAGAAGCGGCAGATCAACTGGTCTAAAAAGGAGGTCTATTTAAAGGCTAGAGTATACAGATGAGTTTTAAGGTGAGACTTAAATGCTTCTACTGAGGTAGCATCTCGAACTGTTACCGGGAGGGCATTCCAGAGTACTGGAGCCCGAACGGAAAACGCTCTATAGCCCGCAGACTTTTTTTGGGCTCTAGGAATCACTAATAAGCCGGAGTCTTTTGAACGCAGATTTCTTTGCCGGGACATATGGTACAATACAATCGGCAAGATAGGATGGAGCTAGACCGTGTAGTATTTTATACGTAAGTAGTAAAACCTTAAAGTCACATCTTAAGTGAATATTGAACAAGCAAGGCTTATATAACTTTATAGTGACATGCAAAATAGAGTTTCAAATAAACATCAATCAATCAATCAATGTTTACTTATATAGCCCTAAATCACTAGTGTCTCAAAGGGCTACACAAACCACCACGACATCCTCGGTAGGCCCACATAAGGGCAAGGAAAACTCACACCCAGTGGGACATCGGTGACAATAATGACTATGAGAACCTTGGAGAGGAGGAAAGCAATGGATGTCGAGCGGGTCTAACATGATACTGTGAAAGTTCAATCCACAATGGATGAAACACAGTCGCGAGAGTCCAGTCCAAAGCGGATCCAACACAGCAGCGAGAGTCCCGTTCACAGCGGAACCAGCAGGAAACCATCCCAAGCGGAGGCGGATCAGCAGCGCAGAGATGTCCCCAGCCGATACACAGGCAAGCAGTACATGGCCACCGGATCGGACCGGACCCCCTCCACAAGGGAGAGTGGGACATAGGAGAAAAAGAAAAGAAACGGCAGATCAACTGGTCTAAAAATGGAGTCTATTTAAAGGCTAGAGTATACAAATGAGTTTTAAGGTGAGACTTAAATGCTTCTACTGAGGTAGCATCTCGAACTGTTACCGGGAGGGCATTCCAGAGTACTGGAGCCCGAAATGAAAAAGCTCTATAGCCCGCAGACTTTTTTTGGGCTTTGGGAATCACTAATAAGCCGGAGTCTTTTGAATGCAGATTTCTTGCCGGGACATATGGTACAATACAATCGGCAAGATAGGATGGAGCTAGACCGTGTAGTATTTTATACGTAAGTAGTAAAACCTTAAAGTCACATCTTAAGTGCACAGGAAGCCAGTGCAGGTGAGCCAGTACAGGTGTAATGTGATCAAACTTTCTTGTTCTTGTCAAAAGTCTAGCAGCCGCATTTTGTACCAAATGTAATCTTTTAATGCTAGACATGGGGAGTCCCGAAAATAATACATTACAGTAATCGAGACGAGACGTAACAAACGCATGGATAATGATCTCGGCGTCTTTAGTGGACAGAATGGAGCGAACTTTAGCGATATTACGGAGATGAAAGAAGGCCGTTTTAGTAACGCTTTTAATGTGTGGCTCAAAGGAGACAGTTGGGTCAAAGAGAACACCCAGATTATTTACCGAGTCGCCTTGTTTAATTGTTTGGTTGTCAAATGTTAGAGTTGTATTATTAAATACAGGTCGGTGTCTAGCAGGACCGATAATCAGCATTTCGGTTTTTTTGGCGTTGAGTTGCAAAAAGTTAGCTGTTTTAGTAACACTTTTAATGTGTGACTCAAAGGAGAGAGTTGGGTCGAAGATAATACCCAGGTTTTTTTTTTTTTAGTTTAGAGAGTTCCCCGGAGTTTGCACTTGAGGAAGTCCAGTATCGGTGCTGGCACAAAGGGCCACTCACAGGGAGCGGTGCTGGCAGGGCTTGAGCAGTGTGGCCCTGTTGAATTTTTTTTTTTTCGTGCCGCATTATGCATTCATGTTTAGTCTCAGGTGCTGCGTTTTATCCCCAGGCCAGCTTGGACACATTTTCAATGGACGTTTTGGATGAAAAACTGTATAGGTGGGCGCAAGAATGATTTCCATGCTTATAGAGCTCTGCTGCTTTGTTCCGTCAGATTCAATTACCTCACCTCTAATTAGGGAGCTATGGAGGGGGCTGGGTTTGTGATCCACACATCACACTGTGGAGTCTGCTGATAATGTGAGGTATCGCTATCACAGCCCGGCCAAAAGCTACCCGCACTGTCGCCGGGTGAAAAAAAGCATGCCATGAAATCAGCAGTCGCTCCCTTACTCTCGAAGCTCACACACATGAATTTGTTTTGCAGGCTTCTTTTTTTTAAGTGTAATTATTGTTCAGAAAGTTGGCTGTTTAACTTTCCCTACAGCAGCGGTCACCAATTCAACCAGATGAGTATTCCGCTGGCCTGTTCTAAAAATAGCTGAAATAGCAGCACTTACCAGTGAGCTGCCTCTATTTTTTAAATTGTATTTATTTACTAGCAAGCTGGTCTCGCTTTGCTCGACATTTTTACTTCTAAGAGAGACAAAACTCAAATAGAATTTGAAAATCCAAGAAAATATTTTAAAGACCTGGTCTTCACTTGTTTAAATAAATTCACTTATTTTTTTTACTTTGCTTCTTATAACTGCTTCACGGTGGCAGAGGGGTTAGTGCGTCTGCCTCACAATACGAAGTTCCTGCAGTCCTGGGTTCAAATCCAGGCTCGGGATCTTTCTGTGTGGAGTTTGCATGTTCTCCCCGTGAATGCGTGGGTTCCCTCCGGGTACTCCGGCTTCCTCCCACTTCCAAAGACATGCACCTGGGGATAGGTTGATTGGCAACACTAAATTGGCCCTAGTGTGTGAATGTTGTCTGTCTATCTGTGTTGGCCCTGCGATGAGGTGGCGACTTGTCCAGGGTGTACCCCGCCTTCCGCCCGATTGTAGCTGAGATAGGCGCCAGCGCCCCCCCACGACCCCAAAAGGGAATAAGTGGTAGAAAATGGATGGATGGATCTTATAACTTTCAGAAAGACAATTTTTGAGAAAAAATACAACCTTAAAAATGATTCTAGGATTTTTAAACACATATACCTTTTTACCTTTTAAATTCCTTCCTCTTCTTTCCTGACAATTTAAATCAATGTTCAAGTATTTTTTTTTATTGTAAAGAATAATAAATACATTTTAATTTAATTATTCATTTTAAATTCTGTTTTTTCGACTAAGAATATTTGTGAAATATTTCTTCAAAGTTTTTATGATTAAGATTCAAAAAAAGGATTCCGGCAAATCTAGAAAATCTGTAGAATCAAATGTATATCTTATTTCAAAGTGGATTTTAACCTATTTAAAACATGTCATCAACATTTTAAAATGAATCTTATCGGAAAATATTACTAATGATGTTCCATAAATTCACTTTTAATTTTTTTTCCAAAAGATTCGAATTAGTTAGTTGTTCTCTGCGATGAGGTGGCGACTTGTCCAGGGTGTACCCTGCCTTCCGCCCGATTGTAGCTGAGATAGGCGCCATCGCCCCCAGCGACCCCGAAAGGGAATAAGCGGTAGAAAATGGATGGATGGATGGATAGTTGTTCTCTTAATTTTTTGCTGTTGAATTTTGAATTTTAGTCGAAATTGAAGATATAGTATGTTTCAAAATGTAATTTTCTTTTTTTTTTGTGTTTTCTCCTCTTTTAAACCGTTCAATTAAGTGTTTTTTTCATCATTTATTCTCTACAAAAAAACTTCCGTAAAAGGAAAAAAAATGTACGACGGAATGACAGACAGAAATACCCATTTTTTACATATATCTATTTATAGATTTATTTATTAAAGGTAAATTGAGCAAATTGGCTATTTCTGGCAATTTATTTAAGTGTGTATCAAACTGGTAGCCCTTCGCATTAATCAGTACCCAAGAAGTAGCTCTTGGTTTCAAAAAGGTTGGTGACCCCTGCCCTACAGTATATGCTCATTTCGCCACCTCAGTCTGCAACTTTCTCCGTCCTCTGTGACTCATTAATCCTCCGTCCATCACGTGGTCTGTGAGTATCGCCCCATTTTTATAAACTCAGTGGGAGCATTAGCATAGCCCTCTCTGGAGCTCCACTCTGCATGGCCGATCCCTATCAGACAGAGGCCATGCCATGAACAAAAGAGCCACTGTGATCGAGCCTGCATTCAGCAACCAATGTCTCTATTAACATTGGCTCCTCCTGGCTGCTGCTCCCACTGCATGACTGTTTGAACAGGGCTGATATTTCCCCCTCAGAAGTAGTCCGAGGCTGTGGAAGAGCTGGATGAATGTGGATGATACAGTTCAGGGGGAAGTGTGGCGAAAACCAGATCCAAACATTGACCCTAGCAGAGGCATGATACAGACAGTGGACACATTAAAACATGTTTGACATCATACATAGTTCATAGCAAAGATCTAAAAGTACATTACAGGGCTGTACGATTAATCGATATCGAATTAACATCAAGGTTTTAATTAATGCAATTACGTTAACACAAGAGGCTGAGGATTTTTTTTCTCCGCTGTCATTGTTGAGCCTCACGTTTTTTTCATATGTTGCAAAACATTTGATTTTAACAATAGAATTAACTGTACACAGTGAGTCCTTTTTTCAGTCGGTCACAATCTTTGTCTCGACGGGCCGATAGCGATCCAGCGATACCGCGCACACAGATTTCACAGACAGAGAGCTCTGCTACTTGCTGGTGAAAAGTGCCGCTGAGTAACAACAATTAGGAGGAAAAAATATAATTATAAAGCAAAATGTGCCGTTTGAAATCAGATGAGCAATATAAGCCCATCAACACGGACAAACGAGCGAGAATGCCACGATCATGTATTGGCAACAAACAAAAAGACAATTTCTGACCTCGTTTTTTCCAACTATGAAACAAATGCACTTTAATAATAAATATTTTGCTATTACTGCATAAATGAGAGTCCATGTAATTTTTTAGTTTGTTTATTTATTTCGGATAAAAAATTTATTTACCTTCCAAATACAGACCGAGAGGCCTTTTGTTTTGCAAGTACTGGTGGGACAAAGTATCAGGCATTTTTTTTGTTGGAAGTATTAGGATAACATCTTTGTTGGAAGTATTAGTATAACATCTTTGTTGGAAGTATTAGTACAACATCTTTGTTGGAAGTATTAGTATAACATCTTTGTTGGAAGTATTAGTATAGCATCTTTATTGGAAGTATTAGTATAACATCTTTGTTGGAAGTATTAGTATAGCATCTTTGTTGGAAGTATTAGTATAGCATATTTGTTGGAAGTATTAGTATAACATCTTTGTTGGAAGTATTAGTATAACATCTTTGTTGGAAGTATTAGTATAACATCTTTGTTGGAAGTATTAGTATAACATCTTTGTTGGAAGTATTAGTATAACATCTTTGTTGGAAGTATTAGTATAACATCTTTGTTGGAAGTATTAGTATAGCATCTTTGTTGGAAGTATTAGTATAACATCTTTGTTGGAAGTATTAGTATAGCATCTTTGTTGGAAGTATTAGTATAACATCTTTGTTGGAAGTATTAGTATAACATCTTTGTTGGAAGTATTAGTATAACATCTTTGTTGGAAGTATTAGTATAACATCTTTGTTGGAAGTATTAGGATAACATCTTTGTTGGAAGTATTAGTATAACATCTTTGTTGGAAGTATTAGGATAACATCTTTGTTGGAAGTATTAGTATAACATCTTTGTTGGAAGTATTAGTATAACATCTTTGTTGGAAGTATTAGTATAACATCTTTGTTGGAAGTATTAGTATAGCATCTTTGTTGGAAGTATTAGTATAACATCTTTGTTGGAAGTATTAGTATAGCATCTTTGTTGGAAGTATTAGTATAGCATATTTGTTGGAAGTATTAGTATAACATCTTTGTTGGAAGTATTAGTATAACATCTTTGTTGGAAGTATTAGTATAACATCTTTGTTGGAAGTATTAGTATAACATCTTTGTTGGAAGTATTAGTATAACATCTTTGTTGGAAGTATTAGTATAACATCTTTGTTGGAAGTATTAGTATAGCATCTTTGTTGGAAGTATTAGTATAACATCTTTGTTGGAAGTATTAGTATAACATCTTTGTTGGAAGTATTAGTATAACATCTTTGTGGAAGTATTAGTATAACATCTTTGTTGGAAGTATTAGTATAACATCTTTGTTGGAAGTATTAGTATAACATCTTTGTTGGAAGTATTAGTATAACATCTTTGTTGGAAGTATTAGTATAACATCTTTGTTGGAAGTATTAGTATAACATCTTTGTTGGAAGTATTAGTATAACATCTTTGTTGGAAGTATTAGGATAACATCTTTGTTGGAAGTATTAGTATAACATCTTTGTTGGAAGTATTAGTATTACATCTTTGTTGGAAGTATTAGTATAACATCTTTGTTGGAAGTATTAGGGACGGCGTGGTGCAGTGGGATAGTGGCCGTGCGCAAGCCGAGGGTCCCTGGTTCAAATCCCACCTAGAACCAACCTCGTCATGTCTGTTGTGTCCTGAGCAAGACACTTCACCCTTGCTCCTGATGGGTGCTGGTTGGCGCCTTGCATGGCAGCTCCCTCCATCAGTGTGTGAATGTGTGTGTGAATGGGTAAATGTGGAAGTAGTGTCAAAGCGCTTTGAGTACCTTGAAGGTAGAAAAGCGCTATACAAGTACAACCCATTTAAATACAGCATAATGGTAAATTCTACAGTAATGCGAAATAAAAGTTGATATCCTTTTAAATGGTTACTTGCATTAATTGTATTATTATATTTTATGATCACATTACAGTAGAAAATGTTGTATAGTTTTTATAGATGTTTTTTTTAATTTAAAAACATGATGTACAGTAGAAAAAAGCTCAGGTTTTTTTTTTTTTAAAGTAAATAATTGCATATTGTTTCTAATTTGTGGCACCTTTAGACAACAATATGTTGATTGACAGTTTAAAGGCAACATGTCTTCCTTCTCTTGTTATTTTTGCAGTTTAATGCATGTTTATGTATAAAAATTACAATCGCAAATCCAATCGCAATCACAATTTTGGATAAAGAAATCTCAATTAGGTTTTTTCTCAAAATCATGCAGCCCTATAATATTTGTTGGCAGACTCACGTTTAAAAATTAAAACGTATCCGTGTCTAAAATATTTTTACTGGAAAACAAAGTCAAAGTGTTGTGGAAAAATACAAAATGAATATTTACACAACATAAAAACAACTTATTTTTGCATTCTTTCTTGATAAACTCCCATTGCAAAAACATTTTTTTCAGTTGTAAACATCCGTTAAGTGGCAGGCAGTGTGGGTTCAGTCTACATGGGGACGGTGTGAAAACAAATTTAAATTAGAGATATACAAAATCTGTATTGTGAATTATTGCAGTATTTTTTCAATTCGATTGTCTGTCTACCTGTGTTGGCCCTGCAATGAGGTGGCGACTTGTCCAGGGTGTACCCCGCCTACCGCCCAAATGCAGCTGAGATAGGCTCCAGTACCCCCTGCAATCACAATAGGGACAAGTGGTAGAAAATGGATGGGATGGATTCAGATTCTTGGGGTAACGTTTTGATTTAGAATGGTTTCTTGATTCAACGAAATTCCGGTAATATATTATTCGGTATAGAAATTACAATAAAACCTTTTCAAAATGGAGATGGCATAAAAATATCTTTAAAATGGAACTGTACATTTTTTTTGTCCACTATCCTTGTGTAAAACAAGAACACATGGTTTTATTTTTTTATTGCATTCTAAAAATTAAATAAAATGCTAGCGGGGTGTATTCAGGAATAGTCATGGATGCAAAGGATTCTGGGTATTTGTTGTGTTTATGTTGTGTTACTGTGAGGATGTTCTCCCGAAATGTGTTTGTCATTCTTGTTTGGTGTGGCTTCACAGTGTGGCACATATTAGTAAGAGTGTTAAAGTTGTTTATATCACAACCATCAGTGTACTCTGTGTCACCCAGTATGCCTTGCAGTCGTGTGCTTGTGTCTGCGGAAGCCACATACAACATGTTGCTGGACTGGCAAGCAGTTTGTACATGTTGTAGAAGGCGTCAAAGGCAATTGCTTCATAGCACGCCCTTAATCTTATTGTCTGAGTGACCGTCAGCAGATATTCGCTAGAATGTTTGCGGCTCCTATTGTCTTCTTAACTTTGTGACACGGGTCAAAATGGCTCTTTGAGTGGTAAAGGTTGCCGATCCCTGAACTATGTATATTAAATATTTCCAAATGGTTCAACCGCCACCCGCCCGAATCTATTTAAAATCTATTTTTTCGTCATGTCACCCTCCCAACCCGCGGTTTATTTGCGGACTCCGCGGATGAGACCGCAAACTGCGCATCTCTACCTCAGACACATTTTTTCTCTCCATTTGGCCCCCCGAGTCAAAATACTGTATTTGCCCACCTCTGGTATTGGTCAGGGATTGGCTCCAACTTCCCGTGAAGAATATGGATGCTTGGGTACAAACAATCTTCGCTGATGTAAACAATGTCAATCCTCAAAAACACATCTCAAACTCCCAGACTGTGGGGCGGGTGAAAATGAATGTGCAACCAGCCTGCATTGTGAGCTTTACCTATACTGGCGGCCACAGTGGCTTTAAAGGGGAACATTATCACAATTTCAAAAAGGTTAAAAACAATAAAAATCAGTTCCCAGTGGCTTGTTGTATTTTTTTAAGTTTTTTTCAAAATTTTACCGGTCCCGGAATATCCCTAAATAAAGCTTTAAAGTGCCTTATTTTTGCTATCTTCGAAACCACTATCCATTTCCCTGTGACGTCATACAGGTCTGCCAATACAAACAACATGGCGGTTACCACAGCAAGATATAGCGACATTAGCTCGGATTCAGACTCTGGTTTCAGCGGCTTAAGCGATTCAGCAGATTACGCATGTATTGAAACAGATGGTCGGAGTATGGAGGCAGATAGCAAAAATGAAATTGAAGAAGAAATTGAAGCTATTGAGCGAATAGCTATTGACGCTATTCGGCCATAGCATGGGTGTACCCAATGAAGTGGCCCATAGCATGGCTGCCTTATTAGCATCGCCGATAAAATGTGCAGACCAAACAATCAGGACTTTCGCATCTTGTGACACTTAAATCCGTCGATTGGTAAGTGTTTGTTTCGCATTAAATGTGGATATCTAGTTTCAAATGGACATACAGCTAGCGTAAATAGCATGTTAGCATCGATTAGCGCAGCATGTGAGCATCGATTAGATGGCAGTCATGCCGTGACCAAATATGTCTGATTAGCACATAAGTCAACAACATCAACAAAACTCACCTTTGTGATTTAGTTGACTTAATCGTTGCAAATGCATCTGCAGGTTATCCATACATCTCTGTGCCATGTCTGTCTTAGCATTGCCGGTCAAATGTGAAGACACTCTGGCACATTCAATGGGGGTCTGGCAGCAGATTTCTTGCCAGTGGTGCAACTTGAATCCCTCCCTGTTAGTGTTGTTACACCCTCCGACAACACACCGACGAGGCATGATGTCTCCAAGGTTCCAAAAAATAGTCGAAAAAACGGAAAATAACAGAGCTGAGACCCAGTGTTTGTAATGTGGAAATGAATATGGCGGGTGTGTTACTTCGGTGACGTCACGTTCTGACGTCATTGCTAAAAGACCGATAAACAGAAAGGCGTTTAATTTGCCAAAATTCACCCATTTAGAGTTCGGAAATCGGTTAAAAAAATACATGGTCTTTTTTCTGCAACATCAAGGTATATATTGACGCTTGCATAGGTTTGGTGATAATGTTCCCCTTTAATAGAATGCATTGCACTGACCATTCTTACCAAGGGTTACAGATGACCACCAAAAGTAGCAAACATGTCATTATCCACGACTAAAACGACACAAGCTGTACAAAATACCAATCAATAAATAAATAGCAATAAATCACATCCGACCTACAGATCTAAAATGTGCTTCGAATTTTATCCCTGGGCTTTTATCTAGGTTCAACTCGCCAGCCGCCTCCCACAAGCCTACTCGTTCCACTGGCAAAGCTGCTGTGAATTAAAAATTTGACGTCTGATTTGTCACGTGTGTATTTCCTGTGTGCATTACAACCAGAATGACCTCAATAGCAATCAGAAAACTGGGCAGGTTTAAATAGGACTACTTTATTTACAAGAAAATGATCAAAATAACTTGGGTCAGTTTAAGCATCTTATGTTTACTGCTTGATTTCTGAGAACCTCTAAATCAGTGGTTCCCAAAGTGGGCGGTACCGTGGAAAGATCTCGGGGGGCGGTGAGGAAGAAGGGGGCGGTAGGGGGGCGGCAGTCGGAAGTCGAAGTCAGAAGTTCGAACGTTTGTTTGACGATTTGTACACAACACGTGCAGCAGGACGAGTCAGTGGACGACGCATCAGGGTCCGGTTACCACACGCCAAGTTACAGTTATTCAAACGAAACATAGCTCGCCATGCACTCTGCCAGTTCCCAAGCTTCTCTGAATTGGTTAAGGAAAAAGGCATACCAGACGATGACCTTCAAGTGTATTGTAAACACCTGGATGAACTGCACAGAGACATGTCTGAGAGATTTGAGGACATTTTATTGCTTGAAATACCAGACTGGGTGATCAATCCATTCCTAAATGTCGACGGTGAAGAAACTGGAGTGGCAGAGGAAGAACTGATTTCAATTCAAAATGACATTGAGCTAAGGCCAAAGTTCAAAAAGTCATATCAAGATGTTTGGTTACAAGAAAAAATCTCTGACTGCTATCAAGTGCTGTGGAACAAGGCCAAGATGTACTTTATTGCCTTCCCAACATCATATTTAGTAGAACGGGGCTTCAGTGCAGTCGCCTTGCTTCTTTCCAAGCAAAGAAACCGACTGAAAATTACAGACCGCGGGGATCTACGACTTCTTCTTAGTGAGTTCCAGCCTGATGTTGAGAAGCGTATGTCCCTGCACCAAGCACATCCATCCCATTAATATTAAGTGTGAGACAATGAAGGTTACTGGTAGAATGTTTATTTACCATTCTATGTTGCTGAAACAGTTAAAACTGCTAAAAAATAAATTGGTTTACTAAATTGGGTTTTATTTGTGAAATACACATTCGTGTTTAACCTTTCTCTTTTCAAATTGAAGCATACCAAATATCAAGAAAGAGGTGTTTGTTTCCATATGTGTCTGTGGGGGGGGGCGCTAGGAATTCACTGGGGAGCCAAGGGGGCGCCAGCCTGCAAAAGTTTGGGAACCATTGCTCTAAATCATGATGATTCAGGGACGTTACAATCCCGGCATCGGTCACAGACTGTTTTTTTCTTTTTTTTCCGGGAAATTAAACGTAGAAACTCTCTCTGTGGTGTCATTGGCCATCTAAATTTGATAAGAGGGTGAAGCAGCAGACATTCCTGTGGCCCAATTGGTCTGCACAGCCTATAGAAATGCACCAACAAGCGTGGGTCACACACTGAATGTGACAGGATTTTAAACAGTACACAACTAAATATAGCAGGGACGCCACTATCAGAAAATGAGTTAGGAGTGTGGTGCTAGTCGTTTAGAAAGTCATTATTCTTATCATTGCTGTCTCTGAAATAATTTCAGGTCCCTCCATGCAATGAATACTATATATAATAAACTAAACATGTGAGAATATGAACAAACTTTACTAATCTACGCAATATGCAAGGAGTAGCCATCTGGCCCCTGTAATGGCTATGACTGAGTGTGGAGTATTCCCTTTTTTCATATTCAGATAGGCCTCCAGTATCTCGATCAGTCTGAAAACGCTCCATTTAGTTCTTATCTGCTATAGGGGGGGGGGGGGGGGAGTGAGATGCCCTTATTCCGAGTCTTTTAAACTGCAATTCTATCTCATTTTATCTGCCTAATCTTTGTGTCTTATTGACCATGAAGTTTATCTTTAATCTCCCTTTACCCTTATCATCACACAACACCGTAGGTCCATTTTCTGAGGTATGCAATGGTGCCGTTGTATTTGCACCCGACTCAGGAATGCTATACAAAATGTGGAAAAAATAAGCGAGATGAACTGTCAGAAATCAAGGTCAAAAGAGCTTGTTTTTGTGAAATAGTCCACTTCTTTAAAATAATATATTTCCTGTGTAATTGGTAACAAAAAAATTATTTGTGAGAACTAAGCACCTTTTGAGTTTGGTATCAGATATTATATCTTACATTTCCATTATAGCCACTCGAAAGTTAGATTCTATAGAATTTTTTTTTCCCACTTTCTCACGACTTCTGTCTCCAAATGCCTTAGCGCAAGGGTGTCAAACTCAAATACAGAGTGGGACAAAATTTTAAACTGAACAAAGCCGCGGGCCAAGGTTGAACAAATTAACCTTTTAATAGGGACCCAAACAAGTTTTGCATTGAATATTGAACAAGCAAGGCTTATATAACTTTATAGTGACATGCAAAATAGAGTTTCAAATAAACATAAATCAATCAATCAATGTTTACTTATATAGCCTTAAATCGCTAGTGTCTCAAAGGGCTGCACAAACCACTACGACATCCTCGGTAGGCCCACATAAGGGCAAGGAAAACTCACACCCAGTGGGACATCGGTGACAATAATGACTATGAGAACCTTGGAGAGGAGGAAAGCAATGGATGTCGAGCGGGTCTAACATGATACTGTGAAAGTTCAATCCATAATGGATCCAACACAGTCGCGAGAGTCCAGTCCAAAGCGGATCCAACACAGCAGCGAGAGTCCCGTTCACAGCGGAGCCAGCAGGAAACCATCCCAAGCGGAGGCGGATCAGCAGCACAGAGATGTCCCCAGCCGATACACAGGCAAGCAGTACATGGCCACCGGATCGGACCGGACCCCCTCCACAAGGGAGAGTGGGACATAGGAGAAAAAGAAAAGAAACGGCAGATCAACTGGTCTAAAAAGGGAGTCTATTTAAAGGCTAGAGTATACAAATGAGTTTTAAGGTGAGACTTAAATGCTTCTACTGTGGTGGCATCTCGAACTGTTACCGGGAGGGCATTCCAGAGTACTGGAGCCCGAAATGAAAAAGCTCTATAGCCCGCAGACTTTTTTTGGGCTTTGGGAATCACTAATAAGCCGGAGTCCTTTGAACGCAGATTTCTTGCCGGGACATATGGTACAATACAATCGGCAAGATAGGATGGAGCTAGGCTGTGTAGTATTTTATACGTAAGTAGTAAAACCTTAAAGTCACATCTTAAGTGCACAGGAAGCCAGTGCAGGTGAGCCAGTACAGGCGTAATGTGATCAAACTTTCTTGTTCTTGTCAAAAGTCTAGCAGCCGCATTTTGTACCAACTGTAATCTTTTAATGCTAGACATGGGGAGACCCGAAAATAATACGTTACAGTAATCGAGACGAGACGTAACAAACGCATGGATAATGATCTCAGCGTCTTTAGTGGACAGAATGGAGCGAATTTTAGCGATATTACGGAGATGAAAGAAGGCCGTTTTAGTAACGCTTTTAATGTGTGCCTCAAAGGAGAGAGTTGGGTCGAAGATAACACCCAGATTCTTTACCGTGTCGCCTTGTTTAATTGTTTGGTTGTCAAATGTTAGAGTTGTATTATTAAATAGAGGTCGGTGTCTAGCAGGACCGATAATCAGCATTTCCGTTTTTTTGGCGTTGAGTTGCAAAAAGTTAGCGGACATCCATTGTTTAATTTCATTAAGACGCGCCTCCAGCTGACTACAATCCGGCGTAATAATAATAAAAAAAAAATATCAATGGCTTATCAAATTATATATTGTTGCATCCCAGAACTGTTAGTGCTGCAAGGGGCTCTGAGTATTTGTTCAGTTGTGTTTATGTCGAGTTACGGTGCGGATGTTCTCTCGAAATGTGTTTATCATTCTTGTTTGGTGTGGCTTCGCAGTGTGGCGCATATTTGTAACAGCGTTAAAATTGTTTATTCTGCCACCCTGAGTGTGACCTGATCAAGCATGCCTTGCATTAACTTATGTGTGTGTAAAATCCGCTTATATTGTGTGACTAGGACGGCACAATGTTTGTATGTAGGAAAAGCGGACGTGATGCAAGGTTGTAGAGAAGGTTAAAGGAAGTGCCGTTAAAACAATATTGTTGTCCGGGTGGAAATCGGGAGAAATTTGGGAGAATGGTTCCCCCGGGAGATTTTCAGGAGGGGCACTGAACTTCGGGAGTCTCGGGAGGGTTGGCAAGTATGAGGATTTGCGGTGTTAGAGCGGCATCGCCGCTGTATAATACCGGCAGACCAACTTTAATGTTTAATTTGATATTGCCTCAAGGGCCAAATGAAATTACACGGCGGGCCAATTTTGGCCCGCGGGCCAGAGTTTTACACCCATGCCTTAGCGCAGGGGTCGGGAACCTTTTTGCTGAGAGAGCCAAGAAGCCAAATATTTTAAAATGTATTTCCCTAAGAGCCATATAGTATTTTTTTTTAACACTGAACACAACTAAACGCTTGCATTTTTAAGTAAGACCAACATTTCCAGAGTATAATAAGTCTGTTACTCTTTGTAATAACATTGTTATTCTGAAGCTAACAGTGGAGGGGGCGTGGCCTGCGGGCTTGCAGCGAACTAGGGTGTGCCAGGACCGGCCTCGAAATCAGCGACAGATGCGTAGACGGCCCACCTGGGCCTTTTTATCTAATCACCTGTCGCTCTGTTATAAGCATCAGCCAGGAGGAGAGACAGGGTTGGGGCTGGAGCCAGAGCGCGAGTGAGGACGAAAGAGAAAAAGACAATTGTTGTAAAGCAACTGAGAGAAAAATTAAATAAAACAATATTGTAACCTTAAAACAGGCTTTTGGTGGTCCGAAGAACCCCCAGGAGGGCAAGCCCCACACTAACCAATAATAAATAAATTACATCTTACCATTAACGCAACTTCTTGAACATAAAAATGCATGAGAATGTTTTATATTTTGAACGTTGTTTTTAACACTGTGATTACAATTATTCATGACTTATCCTGTTAAGCAATGTCAGCTCAGATTTATCCGTGAGCCAGATGCAGTCATCAAAAGAGCCACATCTGGCTCTAGAGCCATAGGTTCCCTACCCCTGCCTTAGCGGGAGCTTTTAACGCCAGTCATACAATCTCCTCTTGATACCCCGCCTTGTTTATCTCTCTGTATCATCTTAAGCGATGCTAGACTCGCAGAGTCGTGTCACGGCTCACTTCACTCCTCAGCAAAAAGCTATCAGATAAGATCGTAAAACTGAATCCTAATTTAAAGGTGGCACTCTTGCTTCTCCAATCCGTGCTGGATATCTGTGCGCTTTTAATGTCCGGTGCTTCTGCAGATGTAGACCTCTACAAAGGAATAATTTACAGGACTAATGAAAAGAGCAATCAGTTTACGGACATCGGGGAGGGTCTCTGACGAGGCCCAAAGTGAGAGAATTATAAGAGGCACACTGCAATGCTTCATTAAAGCTGACTTCAGTTTTTTTAAGGCACACTTTCACTACAACAGACAGGCATATTGAAAGGTGTTGAGAGCTTATCAACATTGTTTTTTTTGGGGTTTTTTTTATTTTATTAAATCAACACAAAAACACACAAAATACACTTTCCATCAGTGCATCAACCCCCCAAAGAAAACCCCCTCCCTCCCCCATTCACACCCACTCACACAAAAAAGGGTTGTTTCTTTCTGCTACCAAAATGCTGGTTCCCACAACATATATAACACAGTCTGCAAGGGACATAGTCCCTGAAACACACATGATTGTGTGTGTCGCCGGTCCACTAACACTATTATTAATTACTATTTTTTATGTAATTGTTTGATATGATTTTACTTTCTTTTTTATCCCAAAAAAATGTCATTGTTTTCCTTTTTTTTTAAATCTCATTTTATTTTATTAAAGAAATAAATAAAAAATAACCTTATCTTCATCAGACCAGGTTGTTAATGGAATTAGACTTGTCTAAAAGGTTTTTAAAACCAGGTCCAGTCCAGACAATGTCAAAGTGGGCCTCAGCAACACACACCCTCATCCATGTACAACAACAAAAATTAGGGAAACAAGTTATAAACAAAATTACATTTTCATAAAAAGCATTTGTGTATAGTCCATATTATGTCCAAGTCAGATTTATTTTGTGGACGGCGTGGCGCAGTGGGAGAGTGGCCGTGTGCAACCCGAGGGTCCCTGGTTCAATCCCCACCTAGTACCAACCTCGTCACGTCCGTTGTGTCCTGAGCAAGACACTTCACCCTTGCTCCTGATGGGTGCTGGTTGGCGCCTTGCATGGCAGCTCCCTCCATCAGTGTGTGAATGTGTGTGTGAATGGGTAAATGTGGAAATAGTGTCAAAGCGCTTTGAGTACCTTGAAAGTAGAAAAGCGCTATACAAGTACAACCCATTTATCATTTATCATTTGTACACTTAAAAAAAGGGAACACAACAACAGATAGCATATATGTTGCTGTTGTTGCATATCTATAAACATTATTACATTTTCATAATAAGCCTTTAAGGATTTCCCATCTTTTTTCATGTTTTTTGGCATCATTGTCGTTGTCAATCATGTATCTTTCTAAAGTTAAAAAATACTGAATAAATGTTTTAAAGAAAGTAATACTAAGTGAATATCTATTTTTGGCCTTAAAAATAAACCTTTTACCAAGTACTATAATTAAATTGACTAAGTCATGCTTGTCAATAAACTCTCCTAAAATAACAGAAACTATATCAAGCTTCATAAACAAACCAATCCTTGAACACGTTTTGTCAACTTATCAACATTGTTTGAGCTGCAGAATGATCCACAACACAGCTCATGTTGCAACACTTTCCAAATGATTATTTATTCCTTGTGCAAGAGGGGTTTTTCTTAGTAGTTTGAACTGCATTCTTTCAAAGTTTTCAGTCACTCTGCATTCGTCATGCAAACATCGGGGGTGTTGGGAAAGAGAGAATCGAGTGAGACATGCACAGGATCTCAACATTCAGGCTCATTGTTGTTGTTGTTTTTTTTTTTACAGTTAATACAATGCAGGTCGCAAAAGAGTAATTCCATCTATGCCCTTGATTTGAAGCAAACATGTTAATATACACATTCCCAAAGAGATACAGCTACAAGCACAACTCTGAAATCATTTAGATTTGAAGAAGTAATAATGCACAGAGGGGAGAAAAAAATTAATCACACGGAAAAGTGTCTCCTTTAAGATTGCTCTGGTGTATTACCTGAGGGTATGGAATGTAAATGGAAAATTGTACATTGTATCCTGTGATAAGACTAACAAATTAATAAAAGTATTCTCATTCTCGTTTCCTTGCCCGTATAAAAAGAAACTTTTTCCTCGTCTCTGTGAGGTTTTTTTTTTTTTATGGGTTCTAATTAATATTGCCTCTCGCCTTGCTTGCATTTCAGCTTGTTTTTGACATTAATGGGGACAAATTATTTCCAAAATTTGAGCATCCATCCATCCATCCATTTTCTACCGCTTATTCCCTTTCGGGGTCGCGGGGGACGCTGGCGCCTATCTCAGCTACAATCGGGCGGAAGGCGGGGTACACCCTGGACAAGTCGCCACCTCATCGCAGGGCCAACACAGATAGACAGACAACATTCACACACTAAGGCCCATTTAGTGTTGCCAATCAACCTATCCCCAGGTGCATGTCTTTGGATGTACTGTATTAACTATAGCAGGGGTAGGGAACCTATGGCTCGAGAGCCAGATGCGGCTCTTTTGATTACCGCATCTGGCTCTCGGATAAATCTTAGCTGACATTGCTTAATATGATAAGAGATGAATGATTCCACTTGTAATCACAGTGTTAAAAATAATGTTCAAAATATAAAACAATCTCATGCATATTTAATCCATCCATCTGTTTTTCTACCGCACCTGTTGAAGAATTTGCGTTAATGGTAAGAAGTTGTTTATTCTTGGTTAGTGTGGGGCTTGTCAGACCACCAAGGACCAACATGAGAGCCTGTTTCAGGGTTACAATATTGTTTTATTTTTCAATAAGTCTCTCAGTTGCTTTCCAGCAATTGTAATTTTCTCTTTCGTTTTTGCTCTGGCTCCAGCCCCAACCCCGTCTCCCCTCCTGGCTGCTGCTTATAACAGAGCGACAGGTGATTAAATAACAAGGCCCAGGTGGGCCATCTACGCACCTGTCGCTGATTTCGATTATTGACGTTAACTAATCGATTTTATAATCGTGCACGTCCGACTTGTGATGCATCTAAAAATCGATTATTTCCCCTACCTCTAATTACGCAGAGGACGCGGCAGGTACTTCCATCCCTCAGGGTTTAAGGTCTGCCGATTTGACTGCAATGTTGTTAGTCGAATTAAACTCCTCCGAATCAAATCATCAAATCTTCGACTATTTGAAGACAGCCAAAGTATGAACAGTCCAACGCAAGTTGGGCCGGAGTAAGATCTGCGTTTGTATTAGCGAAGAAAAAGAAAGAATGAGACAGAATTATTTCATGAAAACCCCAAGGATCTGATGAAACTGCTTAACATCGGTATTTGTGTATTTGTGTGTGTGTGTGTGGGTGTGTGTGTGTGTGTGTGTGTGTGTGTGTGTGTTCCCTCAGGTCCTCTGGAGGATGGCCTGGAGGAAGAGGAGGAGGAGTGTATCTCTGAGGAGAACGAGCTCCTGGCCAAAGTTGAGTTCTCAGCGGAAGAGAACTTCTCTGCCGAGTTCGAGACTGAGAACATGAGCTGTGGGGACATGGGGTACTTCTGCAGTAAAGGTGAGGATCATTTACATATTTCAAAGAAAAAAAGACAGACGTTTCTACCTGGCGCGGGCTTGACTCTTTTTGATGCCTCATACCTGACAATATGTTGGGGGACCTTGGTGTCAAGGCATCAAGAATGGCTCTAACTCCTGCCAAAGGCATTTAACCAAAAAGTCCTGTTCAAATCAAACCTGGCATCAATATCTGAACTTCTCCAACATCACTGCCTACGGAGGAAGCTATCCATTTTGATATTTGACTCCCGTAACCCACCCAGGAGCAGTGGTTTGATCTGAGAGATGGCATTGGCTCGGTTGGCTCTCTTACTGTGACAGTGCTGTGAAGGTGTGCTATGCTGAACCAATGCACTGGAGAGCAGGGCAGTTGCCTTTGAGGTTGTGCTAAAAAAGCCTTGTTGACTACACTAAGCAGCAGCTGCTACTGCTTGGAGGTCCGGCAGAGCTTCGCCAGACCGGCCCCAGCCTTCTTTGAACTGCAATTCAATTAGATTTCTTCTTTGTGTGTTTGTTTCATTTCGGTCACACCTTGCCATCACAGGACCTAATTTGTGGTCTGCTCCAGGTTACAGTGTGAAGATGACAGAGTTGTCCCACCCCCCACCTCCGCTAACCCCCCCGGTTTGCATGTCTTCGCCACCCCAGGTGTCTCCCTCACGGATGCCATATATTTGACTTTTTAATGAAGCACCAATTCTTTGAATGTCTGCCTTCTTTCTCCTTTCAAAGGGAAAATTTGTTTAGAATATTTGTTTTCCACACTTCTAAACTGATGTGCCTCGTGGGATTACATTAGAGAGGGGAGAAAATTAATCTTTCATGTTTCAGGTAGGGTACACCCTGGTAATTGTATCAATGTTTTTCTTTTGTTCTCCGGGAAAAGTTGACTGGCACATTTGTTTAGAAATTGCAATTACCGGCAACACTTTGCGCCCTGTTTTTAGCCTATTGTCTCTGACGTGATGTGTCCTTAAACTTCAAAGCGGAGTGTAGAGGTTTGTAATTGCCCGCTGGCTACGATATAGATGGCGCAGAACACATTGGAGGCTTCTGCTGCCACAGCAAGAAGAAAAAGAAATACAACTTGTGAGAATCTTCAAAGCCACTTGATATTCTCTTTGTTTTGGGTAAACCCCATGCGAGGAACTTGGCCTCAAATCTCCTTCTCACTCTCAGTGTTTGCCTATAAAGTGCAAGAATGTCAAATGCTGATTTTCTGGCCTGAATTTCTTAATCTGCTCCTTGTCATACACGAGCCAGACATGTCAGATTTTTGTATTACTTCTCTATCTACAGGGGCTAAGACTCCGCTGCCTCTTAAGACCCGAATGATGTTTTATCCACATTAATTTTCAAGTTTTACGCCATCATCAGGTGTAGTCATTTCCCCCACCATCCCCTTTCTCAATAAGATCTATTTAAAACTAATGTCAGCGTGGCTTAAATTTCCCCCACTTGTGAAACTGCTGTGAATTAGGAAAAAAACGCAATCCAGGCAGCATTAAATGGTTTAAGTGTGTTATTCCTCGACTATAAGAGGAAAAGGGACCCCTTGATTAACTAAACCCTCTCAAATGCGATGGCGTGCTGTAATTAGCCCTGTGCGGACTCGAACGTGGGTTTTAAAGCAGCCACTCATCCCATGGCCTTTATCTTGTGCTGCTTTCCGGAGAATAAGGTCTCCCGTGTAAGGTTCCTCCACTGAGCAGCGGCTCTCTGGTCTTAGCTTAGCCTTGTATCTGTGTAGTCACTCTCTGAAATGGGCTTGTCAGGGGGACCTAAAACCTCCATTAAAAGTTTCAGTCCATAATAGGTATTAAAAAGCTGTTGGAACACAAAGAAGAGTACCAATTTTCATTAACATATGAAGCACTTATTAACTTTGATCAGAGTGCGGTGAAGTAGTAAAGCTGCTTAAAGGCGCAAAGGTCAAGAAGTTGAATGCCACGAAGGCTCAGCCATTTGCCTTACCCTTGCAGAAAAAAGACTCCCCAGATAAGTGTGGGGAGCACCTTCATGTCCCATCTTGGTCTGAGGCTTGTAGACCTCTAAATGGGCTGGTGGTTGACTTCGGAACCTGTTTAGTTAATGGTGTCGCGGCTGGGACTCAACTAGGTGGCACTAATGGACATTGTGATGGCCTTAAAACCACAAATAAACACGATTCAAACTATCTTTGTACTGCAAGTCGTGTTTCAAGATAGGCCTGGGAAATAAATAAATTAATGGAAAAATTAATTGAATAACTTTGTCGTCATTAGAGATGCGCGGTTTGCGGTCACGACCGCTAACCGCGGGTGACATGACGAAAAAATAGATTTTAAATAGATCCGGGCGGGTGGCGGTTGAACCAATTCGGAAATATCAATCAATCAATCAATGTTTACTTATATAGCCCTAAATCACTAGTGTCTCAAAGGGCTGCACAAACCACTACGACATCCTCGGTAGGCCCACATAAGGGCAAGGAAAACTCACACCCAGTGGGACGTTGGTGACAATGATGACTATGAGAACATGCTACTGTGAAAGATCAATCCATTATGGATCCAACACAGTCGCGAGAGTCCAGTCCAAAGCGGATCCAACACAGCAGCGAGAGTCCCGTTCACAGCGGAGCCAGCAGGAAACCATCCCAAGCGGAGGCTGATCAGCAGCGCAGAGATGTCCCCAGCCGATACACAGGCGAGCAGTACATGGCCACTGGATCGGACCGGACTCCCTCCACAAAGGAGAGTGGGACATAGAAGAAAAAGAAAAGAAACGGCAGATCAACTGGTCTAAAAAGGGAGTCTATTTAAAGGCTAGAGTATACAAATGAGTTTTAAGGTGAGACTTAAATGCTTCTACTGAGGTAGCATCTCGAACTGTTACCGGGAGGGCATTCCAGAGTACTGGAGCCCGAAATGAAAAAGCTCTACAGCCCGCAGACTTTTTTTGGGCTTTGGGGATCACTAATAAGCCGGAGTCCTTTGAACGCAGATTTCTTGCCGGGACATATGGTACAATACAATCGGCAAGATAGGATGGAGCTAGACCGTGTAGTATTTTATACGTAAGTAGTAAAACCTTAAAGTCACATCTTAAGTGCACAGGAAGCCAGTGCAGGTGAGCCAGTACAGGCGTAATGTGATCAAACTTTCTTGTTCTTGTCAAAAGTCTAGCAGCCGCATTTTGTACCAACTGTAATCTTTTAATGCTAGACATGGGGAGACCCGAAAATAATACGTTACAGTAGTCGAGACGAGACGTAACAAACGCATGGATAATGATCTCAGCGTCTTTAGTGGACAGAATAGACCGAATTTTAGTGATATTACGGAGATGAAAGAAGGCCGTTTTAGTAACGCTTTTAATGTGTGCCTCAAAGGAGAGAGTTGGGTCGAAGATAATACCCAGATTCTTTACCGTGTCGCCTTGTTTAATTGTTTGGTTGTCAAATGTTAGAGTTGTATTATTAAATAGAGTTTGGTGTCTAGCAGGACCGATAATCAGCATTTCCGTTTTTTTGGCGTTGAGTTGCAAAATATATATTTCCGGGTATATATATATACCTGGAGTACCCGGAGGGAACCCGGGTACTTCCTCCCTCTTCCAAAGACATGCACCTGGGGATCAATCAATCAATCAATCAATCAATGTTTATTTATACAGCCCCAAATCACAAATGTCTCAAAGGACTGCACAAATCATTACGACTACAACATCCTCGGAAGAACCCACAAAAGGGCAAGGAAAACTCACACCCAGTGGGCAGGGAGAATTCACATCCAGTGGGACGCCAGTGACAAGGCTGACTATGAGAAACCTTGGAGAGGACCTCAGATGTGGGCAACCCCCCCCCTCTAATTGTACGTAGCTTGTAAATATGCATTTTCATGAAAGGAATAAAATAAAATGATGATGATGATGTTCCATCCATCCATTTCCTACCGCTTATTCCCTTTCGGGGTCGCGGGGGGCGCTGGCGCCTATCTCAGCTACAATCGGGCGGAAGGCGGGGTACACCCTGGACAAGTCGCCACCTCATCGCAGGGCCAACACAGATAGACAGACAACATTCACACACTAGGGCCAATTTAGTGTTGCCAATCAACCTATCCCCAGGTGCATGTCTTTGGAAGTGGGAGGAAGCCGGAGTACCCGGAGGGAACCCACGCATTCACGGGGAGAACATGCAAACTCCACACAGAAAGATCCCGAGCCTGGATTTGAACCCAGGACTGCAGGACCTTTGTATTGTGAGGCAGACCCACTAACCCCTCTGCCACCGTGAAGCCCCGATGATGATGTTGATGATTGTTATTATTGTTATTATTATGAGTCCATTAGTGTTTAATTTGGTCACAAAATAATGCTCACAAAAATATCGTTGACTGGCAATATTATGGTGGAAAATATAATCGTCCAACCAAGTTTCTTGGCCCTGGCCTATTTCAGGATAATGTTGTGTGGGACGAAATGTGCAAACATGTAAATAACCACCAACTTTGGCACTTCATAGCTACTTATCCAGAATCTTCCTTTATTGAGCAAACATGAACACACTGAACTTGTATTTTCTATTGACACATCTGTCTGTAATAAAACATATTTCCATTTTTGAGATGTTCTGCACAGGCTATTGTCGAAAGATGCTCACTTTTGTGGCTTCCAATTGCTGCCTGATGGTAATAAGCTTTACTTGACAATCTATATCGGTTAATTTGTACATTACCATTTTCCCATCAGCATCGCTTTTGTTAATTATTCACAATTAATTAAGGCCAACTCTATGTAATGTCTACATTTATTGGTTCTGTACTAAGTGGAACCTAATGCACACTTCCCTACAAACCAAACTTGACCATTCGGATGACCTCTTAACAAGTAGTTTGAATTATAAATGGGAAATAACAGAGTCCCGGAGTTGAAGATGACATCTTTTATGTTACAGAGATATAATCCCATTCTGCAGCAATGCACCAGGAGGATCTATCTCCTTGGCTCTTTTGCCACTGCTGCTAGTGCCCAGAATGGTGAATGTGGAATTTGAATGCACAGTTGAAGCTGGAGAATATGGCGAAATGCTAATTTGCGGTGCGATAAGATGAATCGAGTCATCCCTTTAGCCCCATTTGACTCAGTGGAGGAAATTAATCATTAATGTTTGTTAAGTATGACAATCTAACTGGGCCAGATCTACTTGCTCAGAGACTGAGGCAGCGAGAGATAAAGACACAGGCTGCAGAATGGGAGGAAAACTGCCAGATTCTGTAATGATGAGAATTTATTGGCATTTAAAGAGACAGTGGTAGATAATTCCACTGCCACAAATAGAGGGCAATTTCAACATGTTTTTTCTGATAGTGGAGGCATCTTAACAACTATGCTTGACTTTGGAAATAATTGTTGGCTGTGATTAAAAAAGTAAGCTGTTGCTGCATAATATCAGTCTGAATAAATAAACTACCAACTAGGGATGTAACGGTACGTGTATTTATATTGAACCGTTTCGGCACGGGGGTTTTGTTTCGGTACCGAACGAGTTTCTAAGCTAAAGTCTTAACAAGCTGCTTTGCTTCTTCTGCCTCTGTCTCAGCACCCAGCATTGTCCCACCCACACAACCATCTGATTGGTTACATATATAGCGGTAACAACCAATCAGCAGTGCGTATTCAGAGCGCATGTAGTAAATGTGTCATGATCCGCCTCCCGGATCATTCAATGTTTTTGTTCTTTTGTGTGTTTTCTGATTATTTTTGGACTCTTCCGATCCTTAGTTTGTGCACTTCCTTGTTTGTTCGGTTACCATGGTTTCTTATTTGTTCCACCTGCTCTGCTTTTGTCGCGCACCCGTGTTTTGATTGTTACTTTAGTATTTAAGCCTGCCTTCGACCTAAGTTCTGCCTGGATGGTTTGTTTGCTCCACGCAACATTCTCGTTGGTATATCTTTGATGTCTTATCTAGTGCTAAGTCTCGTCTTAGCTTCCCGTGCGCTCGGCATGTTACGTTGGACTCTGCTAAGTTTTAGCTTAGCTTACCGTGCCTTCGGCACGCCTTTTCTTTGCCTGTTTTGCACCATTGTTCTTTTATTTTTGTATTAAATCAAGTCTTACCTGCAATTCCTGCCTGTCTTGGTCCTCGTGCATCCGGGGGTGACACCACGCACGTACAAAATGCGTTTCCAACATGACAAAATGCTTCAGCGTCGAGCAGATAGGTCAGGGGTCGGGAACCTTTTTGGCTGAGAGAGCCAAACAAGCCAAATATTTTAAAAAGTATTTCCGTGAGAACCATATAATTTTTTTTTACAGACTGAATACAACTAAATGCGTGCATTTTTAAGTAAGACCTACATTTTTAAAGTATAAGTCTCTTATTCTTTTTAATAACATTGTTATTCTGAAGCTAACTAACAATAAATAAAATACTTCTTACCTTTAATGCGACTTCTTGAACGGGTGCGGTAGAAACCGGATGGATGGATTAAAATGCATGAGAATGTTTTATATTTTGAATGTTATTTTTGACAATGTGATTACCAGTGGAATTATTCTTTACTTACCGTGTTAAGCAATGTCAGCTAAGATTTATCCGAGAGCCAGATGCAGTCATCCAAAGAGCCACATCTGGCTCTAGAGCCATAGGTTCCCTACCCCTGAGATAGGTGTTTAGCAGGTGAGCATAAGACAGCGTACTCTCCCCAGATGATAATAAACACTTCCCAGTCAACTACTACTACTAACATCACAATGAGCCCGTTGACCTTCTAGAAACTTAAACTGCAGCTGAGCTCGCTCACAGTTCTGGCTTGAGGTGAAGGCTAATTAGCTTTTAGCGTAACTTTAGCTCATTTTGCGATGTGTGTGGAGTGTGTGTGTGTGTTATGGACAGAAAAGCTTTGAATGGCAGGGTCCCTGCTATCACATGTTGATAAAAAATATAACATTTACGTAATAAAAATCAACTACAGGCTTCCCAAATGCTGTTATAAATTAAGCATGATGAGTAGACTTGGAACTGTTTAATGTTGCACTTTTTATATGTAGAATAAAAGTTTTGTTTTATGGATTGAACTTTCACAGTATCATGTTAGACCCGCTCGACATCCATTGCTTTCGGTCCCCTAGAGGGGGGGGTTGCCCACATCTGAGGTCCTCTCCAAGGTTTCTCATAGTCAGCATTGTCACTGGATGTGAATTCTCCCTGCCCACTGGGTGTGAGTTTTCCTTGCAGACCTTTGAGACATTTGTGATTTGGGGCTATATAAATAAACATTGATTGATTGATTGATTGATTTTGTCATTTTATTTAATCTGAGCAACAATTCAAGGCAGTTTAATGTTGATTAACGTGGGCAGAATTATTATAGTGTTCCCAATGTTTAAAAGATAAAGCCATTGTTTACAAATTTGGGAAATAAATAACCAAATAATTTATATTTTGTTGTTTTCTTACTGTACCGAAAATGAACCGAACCGTGACCTCTAAACCGAGGTACTGTCAGGCTTGGACTAGGATTGAGTGCGCTCCTTCGACGCAGCGGGATTACAGGACGAGCCAGGCGTGAATTAAGGTACATGTTTATTTGGAATTCTAAATACAAAAATAAACAAACTAAGGGGCGCTCACAAAGAGGTATAAAACTTGGCTACAAAAATACAATCAGGAAAACAAAACAACTGCTCGATGGCATGAAAGACAATGAACTAACTTAAACTTGCACTGTGGCAAAACTATGAATAACTAACACAGGTGACAGGTACAAGGGGCATGGATTGCAAGGTAATTGAGGGTGCGTGAAGGCATGAAGCAGAATGCAAATAGCAAAGTTCCCAGGACGAGGACAGAAACAGAATGATATAAATAGCAGCTATGATGATTAGAAACAGGTGTGGGACTGAGGGCTGGGCGTGACTTGGAGACCAGGTGGAAACTAATGGGTTACTATGGAAAAAACAAAACCAGGAAGTGTAAAACGGGAAACAAGAGTCCAAAAACATAACATGACAAAACAAGATCCATAGGTGTGACAGGTACGTACCGAACCAAAATTTTTGTGTACCGTTAGACCCCTACTATCAACTGACTACCACTCCTGCTTGGATGGTAGTTCATTCCTTTATTCCATTTTGAATCTTGGGGACACTTTGGGGGAAAAAAATGTCACTGGGTTAAAGCCTTTAAATAGACTCCCTTTTTAGACCAGTTGATCTGCCGTTTCTTTTCTTTTTCTTCTATGTCCCACTCTCCCTTGTGGAGGGGGTCCGGTCCGATCCGGTGGCCATGTACTGCTCGCCTGTGTATCGGCTGGGGACATCTCTGCGCTGCTGATCCGCCTCCGCTTGGGATGGTTTCCTGCTGGCTCCGCTGTGAACGGGACTCTCGCTGCTGTGTTGGATCCGCTTTGGACTGGACTCTCAATCGTTTCAATCGTTTATTTATATAGCCCCAAATCACAAATGTCTCAAAGGACTGCACAAATCATTACGACTACAACATCCTCGGAAGAACCCACAAAAGGGCAAGGAAAACTCACACCCAGTGGGCAGGGAGAATTCACATCCAGTGGGACGCCAGTGACAATGCTGACTATGAGAAACCTTGGAGAGGACCTCAGATGTAGGCAACCCCCCCCCCCCCTCTAGGGGACCGAAAGCAATGGATGTCGAGCGGGTCTAACATGATACTGTGAAAGTTCAATCCATAGTGGCTCCAAGACAGCAGTGAGAGTCCCGTCCACAGGAAACCATCTCAAGCGGATCAGCAGCGTAGAGATGTCCCCAACCGATACAGGCGAGCGGTCCATCCTGGGTCCCGACGAGCGGTCCATCCTGGGTCTCGACTCTGGACAGTCAGTACTTCATCCATGGTCATCGGACCGGACCCCCTCCACAAGGGAGGGGGGGACATAGGAGAAAGAAAAGAAGCGGCAGATCAACTGGTCTAAAAAGGGAGTCTATTTAAAGGCTAGAGTATACAGATGAGTTTTAAGATGAGACTTAAATGCTTCTACTGAGGTAGCATCTCGAACTGTTACCGGGAGGGCATTCTCGCGACTGTGTTGGATCCATTATGGATTGAACGTTCACAGTATCATGTTAGACCCGCTCGATATCCATTGCTTTCCTCCTCTCCAAGGTTCTCCTAGTTATCATTGTCACCGACGTCCCACTGGGTCATTATTGTCACCGATGTCCCACTGGGTGTGAGTTTTCCTTGCCCTTATGTGGGCCTACTGAGGATGTCGTAGTGGTTTGTGCAGCCCTTTGAGACACTAGTGATTTAGGGCTATATAAGTAAACATTGATTGATTGATTGATAAAGTATTGCCTAACATGTAATGAAGCAGCATCATGTATGAAGATATTGCTGAAATGCTGCCCTTTCTGTAGCCTCAGCGGTCAGGATTAGAGCGCTGTGAGGTCTTTCAGCTTGCATGCATAGGATTGACATTTTCAAGGGCTTCCTTAGCTGAGACAATGCTAAAAGGGAGAGAAAAAGCCAATATGACTTTGTTGCTACCTTGCTGGAGGAATTGTTTGTGTAAATTGTCTATAAGCTTATTGACCTGAATGTGTGTCACGCTGTGTGCCGCTGATTTGGCTGGAGAGCTGTCCTTTGATAAAGCGAGCGATAGGGCTGATTTGAACGGCTCACTGGCTCCTCATGCATGCCCGCCAACCCTGCGCTCAGCAGGGCCACCCCCATCGCCTCTGTTCTGGTTAGCAACCTTAAGTATCGCCGTTTGAGTCCGCGGGGAAAGATGTCAAATATGTAGGCGATGATCTTTGTCAATCCGTCTCCCTTGATAAAGGCTTCAGAGGGTTTTCGGTCCGGATAAAGAAACAGTACTCAATGTAGACCTCTGTGAATAAAACACAGCACCTCAATGAATCAATCAATCAATCAATCAATCAATGTTTACTTAGATAGCCCTAAATCACTAGTGTCTCAAAGGGCTGCACAAACCACTACGACATCCTCGGTAGGCCCACATAAGGGCAAGGAAAACTCACACCCAGTGGGACATTGGTGAGAAAAATGACCCAGTGGGACGTCGGTGACAATGATGACTATGAGAACCTTAGAGAGGAGGAAAGCAATGGATGTCGAGCGGGTCTAACATGATACTGTGAAAGTTCAATCCACAATGGATCCAACACAGTCGCGAGAGTCCAGTCCAAAGCGGATCCAACACAGCAGCGAGAGTCCCGTTCACAGCGGAGCCAGCAGGAAACCATCCCAAGCGGAGGCGGATCAGCATCGCAGAGATGTCCCCGGCCGATACATAGGCAAGCAGTACATGGCCACCGGATCGGACCGGACCCCCTCCACAAGGGAGAGTGGGACATAGAAGAAAAAGAAAAGAAACGGCAGATCAACTGGTCTAAAAAGGGAGTCTATTTAAAGGCTAGAGTATACAAATGAGTTTTAAGGTTGAATCTATTTCTATTCATGACAAGTTACAATGCCATAAAATTAGATTATTTATTTTTTTTTCCCTCTCCTGTTCTCGGCTGCTGCGCTGTAAGCAAAGGAATGCTGCCACAGCACTTCCTCCTGCTGTGCTTTTTCTTCATGACATTTGTGCAGGGAACTTCATCAAAGCCCGGTGACACAGTTCCCTGTGAAGCTGCCTGGATGCGTGTGTTTAAAATGCATTGCAAACTGTGTTAGATAGAAGGCAGAAAAATCCTTAATCACTCCTTAATTAAGGAATCATCTTGTAGCTTCATTTCCCGGGCTGTAATTAAACACTTCCAATATGTTCCGTTACAGGGCTTAACATGTTCGCTTGAGATCAAGGTAGTGCCTTTAATGTTATCTCCCCAGCTTTTTTTTTCTTTCTAACTCCGCTCCAAGGAACTGTTGATATGTGCTTTTGTTATCGCCATCATAATATAAGCTAATAGTATGCTGAAGAAACTATTTAGCATACTCAGCCCCACCCACAAATTTAAAAAAATAAAATGATATACAAAGCAAACTATAACCTGCTTCCCAAGAATATACAACACTTCTACTCAACAAAAAGAAGATAAATATAATCTTAGAGAAAAATATAATTTAAAACATTTGTATGCACGTACAACACTTAAGACCTTCAGTATATCTGTATGTGGAATTAAATTATGGAATGGATTAAGCAAAGCAATCACAATGTACTAATATGATCCACTTCAAGAAACTCTTCACACTGGAAGTGTTTACAAAGTACAAAAAAGAAGAACCATGATAAACAATTGATTTTATTCACCCATTCATTCTCAAAATAATCTTACTTATTTCATCGTATGGAATAAAACTTACTTCACCAATTCCATCCATCCATCCATTTTCTACCGCTTATTCCCTTTCGGGGTCGCGGGGGGCGCTGGCGCCTATCTCAGCTACAATCGGGCGGAAGGCGGGGTACACCCTGGACAAGTCGCCACCTCATCGCAGGGCCAACACAGATAGACAGACAACATTCACACTCACATTCACACACTAGGGCCAATTTAGTGTTGCCAATCAACCTATCCCCAGGCTTCACGGTGGCAGAGGGGGTAGTGCGTCTGCCTCACAATACAAAGGTCCTGCAGTCCTGGGTTTAAATCCAGGCTCGGGATCTTTCTGTGTGGAGTTTGCATGTTCTCCCCGTGAATGCGTGGGTTCCCTCCGGGTACTCCGGCTTCCTCCCACTTCCAAAGACATACTTCACCAATTATTTATTTATTATTATTGTGATTACTTATTACTTATGGAGTATACATTGTGAATACATTGAGAACAGGAAGTAAACAAAAGTTTTAGCAACTGTTATGTAAAAGAAAAGGGGTAGGATTAAATAAGCTCTGCTTCTTCCTACTCCTTTTCGAACATGTTGAAAAGGAAAACTGGAAATTGTGATGTACCTTGTTGTATGCTTCTAATGTTCGAAATAAACTCAAACTCAAAAAAAATGGTTTGACCAAAACAGACTATCATTGAATCTCAGTAAAACTAAAATAATGATATTTGGTAATAGTAGAAAAGAAAGTCAAACACAAATACAAATAGACGGAATAGAAATTGAAAGAGTAAAGGAAACCAAATTTTTAGGTATAATGATCGATGATAAATTGAACTGGAAATCTCATGTAAAAAATATACAACATAAAGTAGCAAGAAACACGTCAATAATGAATAAAGCCAATTCATTTACCAGGAATTGATTAACGTGGACCCCGACTTAAACAAGTTGAAAAACTTATTAGGGTGTTACCATTTAGTGGTCAATTGTACGGAATATGTACTGTACTGTGCAATCTACTAATAAAAGTATCAATCAATCAATCAATCAACATGCAAAATCGAGTTTCAAATAATGATAATAATAATTAAAAAATATCAATGGCATATCAAATAAAATTTGAGTGCCTCTTTTTTATTTGCAGCCTTCTGAGGTAAATATCAAAATAAAATTTGTCCCCAGCCTAATAATACATTTGAAAATAAAATAACAATAATGAATGAATCAAACATTCAAGCCTTGAAGTAACAAGAGAAAGTGCATGAATAAATTGTTAATTATTGCTCAGTTTGCTCCACTGATTTGCTTGAACAATGAATATGGAACAAGCAATAATTATATAACTTAATAGTGCAAAATCGACATTCAAAAAACAAACAAAAATAAATAAATGGTCCATTTAATGCTTCTTTTCTATTTGCAGCCTTCTGAGGTAAATATCAACATTACATTTTTCCACAGGCTAATAAATCTTGAAATAAAATAATAATGACATGGGTGGTGTTGGTGGTAGTCAGTGCTGCAAGGGGTTCTCTGTATTTGTTCTGTTGTGCTTATGTTGTGTTACGGTGCGGATGTTCTCCCGAAATTTGTTAGTCATTCTTGTATGGTGTGGGTTCACAGTGTGGCGCATATTTGTAACAGTGTTAAAGTTGTTTATAAGGCCACTCTCAGTCTGACCTGTATGGCTGTTGAGCAAGTATGCATGGCATTCACTTAAGTGTGTGTACAAGTCGCATATATCATGTGACTTGTTTGTATGGAGTAAAAGCGGACGTGACAACATATTGTAGACAACTTTAAAGGCAGTGCCTTTATAGTACTAATGTTAATTTGATATTGCCTCAAGGGCTAAATGAAATTGTACGGCGGGCCAAATTTGGCCCGCAAGCCAGAGTTTGACACCCATGTTCTAGATCAACAATCACTTCATGTTCTCTACTGCTCACTAGTGTTACCATATCGGAGTTACTGTGTAGAAATATGGGGAAATAATTACAAAAGTACACTTCATTCACCTAACAGTGTTACAAAAAAGATCAGTTAGAATCATACATAATGTTGGATATAGAGAACATACAAACCATTTATTTATTCAATCAAAGATACTGAAATTCCACGACATAGTGAAATTGTCACGCCTATGGTTCATGTTTTGTTTTGGTCATGCTATGTTTAGTTTTTTTGGGACATTTTGTTCTGTTTTGCATTTCCTTTTTTGTCTTGTTACCATGCCAACTGATTTAGTTTTCATCCGTCATGTCTGATCATGAGTTTTGTATGGTTATACTACCCTGAGCATCCCCAATCTCATCTGTTTTTAAAGCTAAGCAGTGTCTGTCCTGGTTAGTACTTGGATGGGAGACTGCCTAGGAATACCATGTGCTTTTGGACTCTAAGTTCCTTTTTTTTTTTTTTTTCACCATGACGACCAATCAGTTCACCTGTCTTGTCTCACACCTGTTTTCACTTATGTTCATTATTTAAGCCACAGTTACCAGGTAGTCAGTCTGGCAACATCACCTCCTTCACGACCTCGATTATCTGCTTCATGCCTTGCTATGCTGTTCATTTTGTCCACGTAAGTTTTTGTCATTCATGCCATAGCACAAGTGTTTTGTTTCATGTTTATATTTTATAGCCTTTGTGCTAGTCTTTTGTTTCATAGCCCAAGTTTTGTACCTCCATTTTGAGCGCTTTTGGTTTGTTCCTGTTTTTAGTTTATGAGTAAATAAATTAAATATGTACCTACCTTCACGCCGTTTCCACTCCATTCGCTTCGCACCTCGGGAAAAACAACCCAAGACCAAGTCCAAGCCTGACAAAAATCGCAAACAGCTAAAATTATACACAATGCAAACTATAACCTGCTACCCGAGAATATACAACAATTCTTCTCAATAAAAGAGGAGAAATATAATCTTAGAGAAAAAAGTAATTTAAGACATTTGTACACACGTACAACACTTAAGACCTTCGGTATATCTGTATCCACCCATCCATTTTCTACCGCTTATTCCCTTTTGGCGCCTATCTCAGCAACAATCGGGGGGAAGGCGGGGTACACCCTGGACAAGCCGCCACCTCATCGCAGGGCCAACACTCAACATTCACACATTTAGTGTTACCAATCAACCTATCCCCAGGTGCATGTCTTTGGAGGAAACCCACGCATTCACGGGGAGAACATGCAAACTCCACACAGAAAGATCCCGAGCCTGGATTTGAACCCAGGACTGCAGGACCTTCGTTTTGTGAGGCAGACGCACTAACCCCTCTGCCACCGTGAAGCCCCAGTATATCTGTATGTGGAATTAAATTATGGAATGGATTAAGCAAAGCAATCAAACAATGTACTAATATGATCCACTGCAAGAAACTCTTCAAACTGGAAGTGTTTACAAAGTACAAAAAAGAAGAACAAAGATTAATTACCATGAATTGATTAACGTGGAGCCCGACTTAAACAAGTTGAAAAACTTATTCGGGTGTTACCATTTAGTGGTCAATTGTACGGAATATGTACTGTACTGTGCAATCTACTAATAAAAGTATCAATCAATCAATCAAAAATCTGAATTTATTCACCCATTCATTCTTTTATTCTCAAAATCTTACTTATCTCATCGTATGGACTAAAACTTACTTCACCAATTATTTACTTTTTATTGTGATTACTTAGGGCTTCACGGTGGGAGAGGGGTTAGTGCGTCTGCCTCACAATACGAAGGTCCTGCAGTCCTGAGTTCAATTCCAGGCTGAGGATCTTTCTGTGTGGAGTTTGCATGTTCTCCCCGTGAATGCGTGGGTTCCCTCCGGGTACTCCGGCTTCCTCCCACTTCCAAAGACATGCACCTGGGGATAGGTTGATTGGCAACACTAAATTGGCCCTAGTGTGTGAATGTTGTCTGTCTATCTGTGTTGGCCCTGCGCTGAGGTGGCAACTTGTCCAGGGTGTACCCCGCCTTCCGCCCGATTTTAGCTGAGATAGGCGCCAGCGACCCCGAAAGGGAATAAGCGGTAGAAAATGGATGGATGTGATTACTTATGGAGTATACATTGTGATTACATTGAGAACAGGAAGTGAACAAAAGTTTAAGCAACTGTTTTGTAAAAGAAAATGGGTAGGATTAAATAAACTCTGCTTCTTCCTACTTCTTTTCGAACATGTTGAAAAGAGAAACCGGAAATTGTGATGTATCATGTTGTATGCATGCATGTTCGAAATAAACTTAACCTCAACCATAAATAATAGGAAAAAGATAGTTTAGTGGCCTCTCTGATAATATAAAGGGAGGGGGAGGGTAACGCCTGCCCAAGTCGACACTTTCATAAACAAAACTGGGTCGTAATGACCGCATGTGTTGGAAGTAGGACATATCTTAAGACTTCTCTCCAATAATACTTTTTCTCTTTTTAACATCTCCTCAAGTAGGAGGACGACAGCAGACATCCTTTTGGCAATGTCTGCCTCCTTCTTTGAACTGAACCATGTCAAAAGATATAAACACGTTTGAGTGTGTGCTTGATGCGGAGATTAACTTTGCTGAGGATACACAATGTTGTCTTGTCGCGGTTCTCACTTGAAGTGGGATAACAAACACACATACATGTGGTTTTAAAGCGATGAGGGAATGACCTCACGCTCTTGTAAACAAGTATGTATGCTTAAGATATTTTAAGAGATGTAACGTTCAGGGACGGGTATTAAGTGTGGTACTTTAATAGGCACTGGCCGTAAAATCAAACATTGACATATTTCGATGTCAAATTTACAAACCCTGTTTCCATATGAGTTGGGAAATTGTGTTGGATGTAAATATAAACGGAATACATCCATCCATCCATCCATCATCTTCCGCTTATCCGAGGTCGGGTCGCGGGGGCAACAGCCTAAGCAGGGAAACCCAGACTTCCCTCTCCCCAGCCACTTCGTCTAGCTCTTCCCGGGGGATCCCGAGGCGTTCCCAGGCCAGCCGGGAGACATAGTCTTCCCAACGTGTCCTGGGTCTTCCCCGTGGCCTCCTACCGGTTGGATGTGCCCTAAACACCTCCCTAGGGAGGCGTTCGGGTGGCATCCTGACCAGATGCCCGAACCACCTCATCTGGCTCCTCTCGATGTGGAGGAGCAGCGGCTTTACTTTGAGTTCCTCCCAGATGGCAGAGCTTCTCACCCTATCTCTAAGGGAGAGACCCAAACTCATTTCGGCCGCTTGTACCCGTGATCTTATCCTTTCGGTCATGACCCAAAGCTCATGACATAGGTGAGGATGGGAACGTAGATCGACCGGTAAATTGAGAGCTTTGCCTTCCGGCTCAGCTCCTTCTTCACCACAACGGATCGGTACAACGTCCGCATTACTGAAGACGCCGCACCGATCCGCCTGTCGATCTCACGATCCACTCTTCCCTCACTCGTGAACAAGACTCCTAGGTACTTGAACTCCTCCACTTGGGGCAGGGTCTCCTCCCCAACCCGGAGATGGCACTCCACCCTTTTCCGGGCGAGAACCATGGACTCGGACTTGGAGGTGCTGATTCTCATTCCGGTCGCTTCACACTCGGCTGCGAACCGATCCAGCGAGAGCTGAAGATCCCGGTCAGATGAAGCCATCAGGACCACATCATCTGCAAAAAGCAGAGACCTAATCCTGCGGTCACCAAACCGGAACCCCTCAACGCCTTGACTGCGCCTAGAAATACACGGAATACAATGATTTGCAAATCATTTTCAACCCATATTCAGTTGAATATGCTACAAAGACAACATATTTGATGTTCAAACTGAAACATTTTTTTGGGGGCAAATAATCATTCACTTTAGAATTTGATGCCAGCAACACGTGACAAAGAAGTTGGAAAAGGTGGCAATAAATACTGATAAAGTTGAGGAATGCTCATCAAACACTTATTTGGAACATCTCACAGGTGTGCAGGCTAATTGGGAACAGGTGGTTGCCATGATTGGGTATGAAAACAGCTTCCCAAAAAAATGCTCAGTCTTTCACATGAAAGGATGGGGCGAGGTACACCCCTTTGTCCACAACTGCGTGAGCAAATAGTCAAACAGTTTAAGAACAACGTTTCTCAAAGTGCAATCGCAAGACATTTAGGGATTTCAACATCTACGGTCCATAATATCATCAAAAGGTTCAGAGAATCTGGAGAAATTCCTCCACGTAAGCGGCATGGCCGGATACCAATAGTGAATGACCATGACCTTCGATCTCTCAGACGACACTGTATCAAAAACCAACATCAATCTCTAAACGATATCTCCACATGGGCTCAGGAACATTTCAGAAAACCACTGCCACTAAATACAGTTTGTCGCTACATCTGTAAGTGCAAGTTAAAGCTCTACTATGCAAAGCGAAAGCCATTTATCAACAACATCCAGAAACGTTGCTGGCTTCTCTGGGCCCGAGATCACTTAAGATGGACTGATGCAAATTGGAAAAGTGTTCTGTGGTCTGACCAGTCAACATTTCAAATAGTTTTTGAAAATATTCAACATCAGACAAAAGGGGAAGCGAACCATCCAGACTGTTATCGACACAAAGTTCAAAAGCCAGCATCTGTGATGGTATGGGGGTGCATTAGTGCCCAAGGCATGGGTAACTTACACATCTGTGAAGGCATCATTAATGCTGAAAGGTACATACAGGTTTTAGAACATCATATGCTGCCATCCAAGCGCCGTCTTTATTTCAGCAAGACAATGCCAAGCCACATTCAGCACGTGTTACAACAGCGTGGCTTCGTTAAAGAGTGCAGGTACTTTCCTGGCCCGCCTGCAATCCAGACCTGTCTCCCATCGAAAATGTGTGGCGCATTATGAAGCATAAAATACGACAGCGGAGACCCCGGACTGTTGAACGACTGAAGCTCTACATAAAACAAGAATGGGAAATAATTAAACTTTCAAAGCTTCAACAATTAGATTACTCAGTTTCCAAATGTTTGAGTGTTGTTAGCAGAAAAGGTGATGTAACACAGTGGTGAACATGCCCTTTCCCAACTACTTTGGCACATGTTGCAGCCTGAATCGGTTTAAATGTAAAATATACCCATCCTTAGTAACATTTACAGGATTACAGGTTTTTGTGTGTATGTTCATGTCCTCCCTCCATGTGTGCTCCCTCCATGTGTTACGAGTCAGCGGTTTATGACAACTTTGATTTTATTTCCTTATTTTAAGTAATTCTGAAAATATAGGCACTTAAAATATTTGTGTTCTGTTAAATTCTTCTTCCTCCAAACACAACAAGTTGAGTTTATACCAAAAAGTTCTATTTTGGTTTCATCTGACCACATGACATTCTCCCAATCCTCTGCTGTATCATCCATGTATCCATTTTGGTATAAACTCAACTCGTCGTGTTTGGAGGAAGAAGAATACTGAGTTGCATCCCAAGAACACCACACCTACTGTTAAGCGTGGGGGTGGAAACATCTTGCTTTGGGGCTGTTTTTCTGCTATGGGGACAGGACGATTGATCCGTGTTAAGGAAAGAATGAATGGGGCCATGTATCGTGAGATTTTGAGCCAAAACCTCAGTGAGAGCTTTGAATGGTTGACCAAATACTTATTTTCCACCATAATTTACAAATACATTCTTTAAAATTCCTATGAGAGACAGAATGTGGAAAGAAAAAATACAGGAATTCACATTGTAGGAATTTTAAAGAATTTATTTGTAAATTATGGTGGAAAATAAGTACTTGGTCAACTAATGGAAGGAGGTTTTGGCTCAAAATCTCACGATACATGGCCCCATTCATTCTTTCCTTAACACAGATCAATCGTCCTGTCCCCTTAGCAGAAAAACAGCCCCAAAGCATGATGTTTCCACCCCCATGCTTGACAGTAGGTGTGGTGTTCTTGGGATGCAACTCAGTAATCTTCTTCCTCCAAACACGACAAGTTGAGTTTTTACTAAAAAGTTCTATTTTGGTTTCATCTGACCACATGACATTCTCCCAATCCTCTGCTGTATCATCCATGTATCCATTTTGGTATAAACTCAACTCGTCGTGTTTGGAGGAAGAAGAATACTGAGTTGCATCCCAAGAACACCACACCTACTGTGAAGCATGGGGGTGGAAACATCATGCTTTGGAGCTGTTTTTCTGCTAAGGGGACAGGACGATTGATCCGTGTTAAGGAAAGAATGAATGGGGCCATGTATCGTGAGATTTTGAGCCAAAACCTCCTTCCATCAGTGAGAGCTTTGAATGGTTGACAAAGTACTTATTTTCCACCATAATTTTCTTTAAAATTCCTACAATGTGAATTCCTGGCTTTTTTTTTTTTTCACATTCTGTCTCTCACAGTTGAAGTGTACCTATGATGAAAATTACAGACCTCTGTCATCATTTTAAGTGGGAGAACTTGCACAATCGGTGGCTGACTAAATATTTTTTTGCCCCACTTGTATATGCTGGAACGAGACACCCAAATATCCCTGAATCCAGAGACCTTAAGTCAGCCCAGCATCCTATAACACACATTCTTACTCCACAGTAGATCAAACGGTAATAAATAGCCACCTCTCCCCCGCACATTGCTTTCCTTCCTGTTCTCTGCTGCTTCCTCCTGTTCCTGCGAGTACTCATGGGAAATCCTTTTACATTTAAGTGTGCAGCTGGACCTGGTAACCTCACTACTCTCGTGCTAATGATGCCCAATGCATAAGACTGAGCACACAGTCATGTGAGGAATTAGGAAGGTGTCCCACCACTACGTTTTTTGTCACTGTACAATTTCTGACATACACACAAAAGATTCAATCAATCAATCAATCAATGTTTACTTATATAGCCCTAAATCACTAGTGTCTCAAAGGGCTGCACAAACCACTACGACATCCTCGGTAGGCCCACATAAGGGCAAGGAAAACTCACACCCAGTGGGACATCGGTGACAATGACTATGAGAACATGATACTGTGATACTGATGATACTGATGACTATGAGAACATATGAAAACATGATACTGTGAAAGATGGATCCAACACAGTCGCGAGAGTCCAGTCCAAAGCGGATCCAACACAGCAGTGAGAGTCCCGTTCACAGCGGAGCCAGCAGGAAACCATCCCAAGCGGAGGCTGATCAGCAGCGCAGAGATGTCCCCAGCCGATACACAGGCGAGCAGTACATGGCCACCGGATCGGACCGGACTCCCTCCACAAAGGAGAGTGGGACATAGAAGAAAAAGAAAAGAAACGGCAGATCAACTGGTCTAAAAAGGGAGTCTATTTAAAGGCTACAGTATACAAATGAGTTTTAAGGTGAGACTTAAATGCTTCTACTGAGGTGGCATCTCGAACTGTTACCGGGAGGGCATTCCAGAGTACTGGAGCCCGAAATGAAAAAGCTCTACAGCCCGCAGACTTTTTTTGGGCTTTGGGGATCACTAATAAGCCGGAGTCCTTTGAACGCAGATTTCTTGCCGGGACATATGGTACAATACAATCGGCAAGATAGGATGGAGCTAGACCGTGTAGTATTTTATACGTAAGTAGTAAAACCTTAAAGTCACATCTTAAGTGCACAGGAAGCCAGTGCAGGTGAGCCAGTACAGGTATATATGTAGGTATATATGTATATAAAGGTATATACAGTACAGGTGTAATGTGATCAAACTTTCTTGTTCTTGTCAAAAGTCTAGCAGCCGCATTTTGTACCAACTGTAATCTTTTAATGCTAGACATGGGGAGACCCGAAAATAATACGTTACAGTAGTCGAGGCTTAGTTGGGTTGTGTATTACTTGTCTGATTTTGTTGGACTTTTTTGGCTTGCAGGGGAGGAGGACGGCAATCGAGAAACAGGAGACCCGGAGGTGGACGGCCAGGCTGAGAAGACGAGGCATGCTGCAGTTGGGCTGGACGAATGGGATGGTCCAAGTAAGCAAACAAAATATTATCTTAGATGAAGCCTTTTTAGAGGCCAAAGTTGTTCAATCACATTCAATGCATTCATTCATTTACCATGAATTGATTAACGGGGACCCCGACTTAAACAAGTTGAAAAACTTATTCGGGTGTTACCATTTAGTGGTCAATTGTACGGAATATGTACTGTACTGTGCAATCTACTAATTAAAGTATCAATCAATCCATGTCACACTAAGTAAACAATTAAAGAATAGCATACTTGTCATAAGTTTATGTTATTTAGACAGCATTTAGTTAAAACATATAAAATGGTACCTTTTTGTTATCAACCCGTTCCAAAAATGTCAGACAAAAACAGATCAAATGAAAATCAAAGCCCATGAAAAATAATGTAAATCCAATGGATCCGTTTCATCCATCCATTTACTACCGCTTGTACCTGTCGGATTGATAATGCATTGAACACGATAGTTGCATGACAATTACGCCTCAGCAACCACATTGCTGAACACTCAAAACATGATTCCATTTAATGTATAAAATGACCTCAAGAATTTATTGCAGGTATAAGCGATTGTGAAACGAGAGAGAAGGGGGGGGGAAAAAAGAGTGAGAGAGAAAAAAGTGGATTTGGGCAAGTTGTGCTTGCTAGCTCAAAGCCCCCCGGGGTGTGTATTTTATACTGACAGTGAATCAGTGTTATCGCACCTATCAGATAATGCATTTATCATTAAATTTCACATTTGCATTTAAATCTGGGGAAGGAAATGAGCATTGCTGGCTAAAGATAAGAGCGCTAGGATGACAGTAATAAACCATCACTGTGATCAGTCAGGAGACAGGGCTGAGGGGGTCAGCTCAGAACTATGGGGGCCATGACAAAAAGAAGGCATCACATGCGGAGAAAAGACAGTATGGGCCCGAGAAATGCTGAGCTTAAAAATATGACTTTTGAAAGGAGGAGGGGGATGAAGCACGGTGAGATGTAGGACTGTAATTTTTGCGTCTATTTAACCATCAGAATGAGATTTACAGGCTCAGAAACACAGTGCTGGACTGGCAGTGCTGGACTGCACTTAATTCAGTGGTTCTCAACCTGGGTTCGATCGAACCCTAGGGGTTCGGTGAGTCGGCCTCAGGGGTTCGGCGGAGGTTAAAACACACCAGAGTCATCGTGTAAATACAAACTTCTCCATCCATCCATCCATCATCTTCCGCTTATCCGAGGTCGGGTTGCGGGGGCAACAGCCTAAGCAGGGAAACCCAGACTTCCCTCTCCCCAGCCACTTCGTCTAGCTCTTCCCGGGGGATCCCGAGGCGTTCCCAGGCCAGCCGGGAGACATAGTCTTCCCAACGTGTCCTGGGTCTTCCCCGTGGCCTCCTACCGGTTGGACGTGCCCTAAACACCTCCCTAGGGAGGCGTTCGGGTGGCATCCTGACCAGATGCCCGAACCACCTCATCTGGCTCCTCTCGATGTGGAGGAGCAGCGGCTTTACTTTGAGTTCCTCCCGGATGGCAGAGCTTCTCACCCTATCTCTAAGGGAGAGCCCCGCCACACGGCGGAGGAAACTCATTTCGGCCGCTTGTACCCGTGATCTTATCCTTTCGGTCATGACCCAAAGCTCATGACCATAGGTGAGGATGGGAACGTAGATCGACCGGTAAATTGAGAGCTTTGCCTTCAGGCTCAGCTCCTTCTTCACCACAACGGATCGGTACAACGTCCGCATTACTGAAGACGCCGCACCGATCCGCCTGTCGATCTCACGATCCACTCTTCCCTCACTCGTGAACAAGACTCCTAGGTACTTGAACTCCTCCACTTGGGGCAGGGTCTCCTCCCCAACCCGGAGATGGCACTCCCACCCTTTTCCGGGCGAGAACCATGGACTCGGACTTGGAGGTGCTGATTCTCATTCCGGTCGCTTCACACTCGGCTGCGAACCGATCCAGCGAGAGCTGAAGATCCCGGTCAGATGAAGCCATCAGGACCACATCATCTGCAAAAAGCAGAGACCTAATCCTGCGGTCACCAAACCGGAACCCCTCAACGCCTTGACTGCGCCTAGAAATTCTGTCCATAAAAGTTATGAACAGAATATTCTCCCTATCGGCGTATTACGGATACGGCAACAGCTGACTGATTTGCAGGTGTGTCATTTGTTGTGAGTTTATGCACTGTGTTGGTTTTGTTGTTTGAACAAGGTGATGTTCATGCACACTTCAATTTGTGCACCAGTAAAAAAAATATGGTAACACTTAAGTATGGGGAACATATTCCCTATTAATTAGTTGCTTATTAACATGCAAATTAGTAACATATTGGCTCTTGACTAGTCATTAAGTACTTATTAATGCCTATTCGGCATGGCCTTATTATAACCCTAACCCAAGGGTAGGGAACCTATGGCTCTAGAGCCAGATGTGGCTCTTTTGATGACTGCATCTGGCTCCTGGATAAATCTGAGCTGACATTGCTTAACAGGATAAGTAATGAATAATTCCATAACGTTCAAAATGTAAAACATTCTAATGCATTTTCATGTTCAAGAAGTTGCGTTAATGGTAAGAAGTAATTTATTTATTATTGGTTAGTGTTGGGCTTGCCCTCCTGGGGGTTCTTCAGACCACCAAGCACCGACATGAGAGCCTGTTTTAGGGTTAAAATATTGTTTGTTTTTTAATTAGTCTCTCAGTTGCTTTCCTGCAATTGTCTTTTTCTCTTTCGTCCTCACTCGCGCTCTGGCTCCAGCCCCAACCCTGTCTCTCCTCCTGGCTGCTGCTTATAACAGAGCGACAGGTGATTAGATAAAAAGGCCCAGGTGGGCCTTCTACGCACCTGTCGCTGATTTCGAGGCCGGTCCTAGCAACATCCCGCTTTGCTGTAGGCCAAGCCCCCTCCATAGTTAACTTCAGAATAACAATGTTAATACAAAGAATAAGAGACCTATTATACTCTGGAAATGTTGGTCTTACTTAAAAATGCACGCGTTTAGTTGTGTTCGGTGTTAAAAAAAATATATGGCTCTCAGGGAAATACATTTCAAAATATTTGGCTTCTTGGCTCTCTCAGACAAAAAGGTTCCTGACCCTAACCCCTAACCAAATAACTCTAAATCGAGTCTTTATTACTGAGAATATGTTCCCCTAGTGTCCAAATAACTCAAAATGTGATTATTTTTGTTATTTTTTTTGTTAGTTTTTGGACTCTTTTACTTCCTGTTTGCGCCCCCTTGTTTTGTTTGATTACCATGCCGACTCATGGTCATTCTGTCATGACTGGGGGGGTCGCAGTTTACTGCGAGGTTTGTTCTCAAACTGACTATTCCGGACAAGGCTTGCAGGTAGGAACATATTTATTACCTCAAGAAATCTTGGCAGGGCATGAAACAAACAAACTATGTCTTCGAACAAACACGAAACTGTGGCTTCGAACAAACACGAAACTGTGGCAAGAAATAAACAAGACTTACGCGGACACGGCATGAATCGAGCAACATGAAGTGTGGTATCGCATGAAAACAAGCCATGACGCCAGGCCAACTGACTGGCAAAGTCAGGCTTAAATAAGGGTTTTGATTAGAAGCAGGTGAAAATCATAAGTCGGCATGGTAACAAAACAAGGGAGCGCCAACAGGAACTAAAAGAGTTCAAAAACTAACAAAAACATGTTCTAGACCACAGATCATCACACAATTAAGTATTTGTTACTTATAATATGTTCCCTATACTAAAGTGTTACCAAAAACATATAACTTTGTCTTGAATTTGAAAAAAATATATATATATGTATTTTTTTTTAACTAATGGGTTCGGTGAATGGGCATATGAAACTGGTGGGGTTCGATTCCTCCAACAAGGTTAAGAACCACTGACTTAATTGAACTGGTGAAGAGGTGATGTGAAACAGGTTGCCCGTTTCATGTTTTACTTAAGCACAGCCTGAGTGGTTCTGAGCTATCAAGCAGCTTTCTTATAAATGATAAATGGGTTGTACTTGTATAGCGCTTTTCTACCTTCAAGGTACTCAAAGCGCTTTGACACTACTTCCACATTTACCCATTCACACACACATTCACACACTGATGGAGGGAGCTGCCATGCAAGGCGCCAACCAGCACCCATCAGGAGCAAGGGTGAAGTGTCTTGCTCAGGACACAACGGAGTTGGTTCTAGGTGGGATTTGAACCAGTGACCCTCGGGTTGCGCACGGCCACTCTCCCACTGCGCCACGCCGTCCCTAAAAATTCTTCCACACACTGTCCTAATCTTGGCGGTTTTACATCCTAAAAAAATGGCCACATCGAGCTCTGGCTACATCTTGAGACCAAGGCTTTAAAATAAAATCTTGTTTGAAATCAACATGTTTCTCAGTATGCTGCCTTAATACTTCGTAAACCTCTCTTTCCTCCTGTTTTTTCATTAGGCTGCACAGAGTGGGCAGAAATGAATCTTGCAGCATAATAATGCCATTCACTCTGCCATCAGGGCTGCCATGAAAGGTCATTTCCCTTTTTAATTTTTCCCATTGTGTTGCAAAAGTCAGATGGGCATGTTATAATTTGAATAAAGAGGCCAAATCAGACAATCAGATAAAGGCCATTTGAAAAGACACGACTTCCTGTTCAGAGCGATTAAAAGCAAATTTATTTAGTTTGCGAATGTCTAGCCTTTTAATCTCTTTGTAAATGTTCAGATAGTTCCACGTTCAAAAAAAGTTCTTTGTTATTCTTTGGCTTAAGTTGAAGCAGGTGTGATTATGATCACCCGCAGATAATTTTTAATCATGCCACGTGTGCATCTGAATAGGATGTGTAATGGCCGTTCCATAAAAAGAGAGACAGGCCTTTTTAATGAGGTGGGTTAACTCGGAACATGCCCACCTGCTTTGGTGATTCTATTGAAACACCTCAGTACACTTTCCCTTTTGCTGAGTAACAACAAAAGCCTTTACAACCCACATCCTGTATTTGAACATTTTTTTTTTTTTTTTTTACTCGCTGCATTTCATCTCCACTTTGCACATATCAAGTGGCTGTCCGTGATTGGTCCTTGTTCTCTGATTGTCTCGTAGTCTGCATCAGCAGAGAAGCATGCACGATGACTCAATATTAATCTGATAGCTGTCTCTGTTGTTCAGAGTGCCGAGTCTCTGATGTGGAACACCCAGCAAGCTCCCTTTCTCTCCCCTTGTCTTTACAAGTATGTCCTTAAGCGAATCTGCACGCTGATCTTCCGTCTCATGTTCATTTCCCGTCATGGCACTTTTGCAATCAGCCGTTGATTTGGAGAGATAGCGTGTCATGGTATTCTTTCCATTTTCATGGCCTGGCGGTGATAGGAATCTGACTCGGTCTCCCTCATTTCCCTCAACTTGCTCTCCTTCAGGCTAATTGGAAATGGCATGTTTTAACTAGCGAACTTTGCTAATGAACTTGTTACCCGCCTTATCAAAGTGCTTGAGCATGTAAACCACACCCACGTTACAACGGCAGGGGGATCCACGGTTTATTAACAGCGCAGTTGTTCGGAGTAATTTATACTGATACTGTATGTCTGCCGTTAAATTAGCACTTGCTCTCACTGTATCATAACACTAAAGACCGAATTCATATTCGAGGTGTCACACCCCGCCTCGGGTGAAGGTAATTTAACCTTTGCAAACCAGACTTCAAATCAAGGATGGCAAGTCACGCAGTTGGCAACAGTTTACAAACATGTATTTAAATCCCCCTTGTGGAGGGGGGTCCGGTCCGATGACCATGGATGAAGTACTGACTGTCCAGAGTCGAGACCCAGGATGGACCGCTCGTCGGGACCCAGGATGGACCGCTCGCCTGTATCGGTTGGGGACATCTCTACGCTGCTGATCCGCTTGAGATGGTTTCCTGTGGACGGGACTCTCACTGCTGTCTTGGAGCCACTATGGATTGAACTTTCACAGTATCATGTTAGACCCGCTCGACATCCATTGCTTTCGGTCCCCTGGCAGTGACAGGCAGCAGACTGCCAGAAAAATGGCATTTTTTCCCCACTTAATTAGCCCATAGCCCCGCCCACTAGCTGGGACCAATTTGACAGGGGAAATGAAGAAAACAGTTATTTTGTAAATTCAACCATCACATGTCCAAAACGTATTCACATAGTACTTTTGCATTTTTAAAGCAGTCATTTTTGTACACAGTGTATTCAATCAATCAATCAATGTTTACTTATATAGCCCTAAATCACTAGTGTCTCAAAGGGCTGCACAAACCACTATGACATCCTCGGTAGGCCCACATAAGGGCAAGGAAAACTCACACCCAGTGGGACGTCGGTGACAATGATGACTATGAGAACCTTGGAGAGGAGGAAAGCAATGGATGTCGAGCGGGTCTAACATGATACTGTGAAAGTTCAATCCATAGTAGCTCCAACACAGTCGCAAGAGTCCAGTCCAAAGCGGATCCAACACAGCAGCGAGAGTCCCGTTCACAGCGCAGCCAGCAGGAAAACATCCCAAGCGGAGGCGAATCAGCAGCGCAGAGATATACACAGGCGAGCACTACATGGCCACCGGATCGGACCGGACCCCCTCCACATGGGAGAGTGGGACATAGGAGAAAAAGAAAAGAAACGGCAGATCAACTGGTCTAAAAAGGGAGTCTATTTAAAGGCTAGAGTATACAAATGAGTTTTAAGGTGAGACTTAAATGCTTCTACTGAGGTGGCATCTCGTACTTTTACCGGGAGGGCATTCCAGGGTACTGGAGCCCGAAATGAAAACCCTCTATAGCCCGCAGACTTTTTTGGGGCTTTGGGAATCACTAATAAGCCGGAGTCCTTTGAACGCAGATTTCTTGCCGGGACATATGGTACAATACAATCGGCAAGATAGGATGGAGCTAGGCTGTGTAGTATTTTATACGTAAGTAGTAAAAAATTCAGGTTTAGACAACACAACTTTCCAATATCCAGTGTCCCTCAGCAACACCCAGCTCCGGAAAGTCATGGTTTGGCCCAAATTAGGCCTTATTAGTCAAAGCAGGTGTGCTCTGCTACATATAGCCTTCAGACCCACCCTGACTCTTTTAGCCAGGCATGCAGAGCCATGCTGAGTGACAGGTTACAATTTGTTTGTTGAGCATGCTTTCCACTGACTAAAAAAATGTGCACGGTTTGAGAGGAAGCCAAAAGGTCAAACAGTGACAGTCACACGAGGCTAAGGAGTTCAAGCATTGTTTGAAACTCAGTGACCTCAGTCAATACATCCATGGCAATGACGCTAGCAGTGGTTCTTTACCTTGTTGGAGGTACCGAACCCCACCATGCGCATTCACCGAACCCTTCTTTAGTGAAGAATAAAATGTGTTTTTTATTTCCAAATTCAAGACAGTTATGTTTTTTTTTTACCGGTGCACAAAATGAATGCATGAACTCCCAACAAAATACACGCCTGCAAATCCATGTGAGTTTGACAGACCAATTCAGATATGCGCCTTGGCAAGTGCCACTCTCATGTCATCTTCACAGCAAAGTCTGTTCTTTGTCCTCCTTTTCATGCCCAGATACCTCAAAGGATACTAGCCACCACGCAGTCTGATAGTTTATATATCAATGATGAAATATTAACATTGCAACACATGCCAATACGGCATTTTTAGTTTACTAAATTGCAATTTTAAATTTCCCGTGAGTTTCGTCTTGAAAACGTCGTGTATTGATGACGTGTACACAAGACGTCAGTTTTTTAGGAAGTATGAGCGCTGCACACACACACAGCTAAAAGTCGTCTGCTTTAACCGCATAATTACACAGTGTTTTGGAGATCTGTGTTGCTGAATCTTTTGCAATTTGTTCAATTAAAATTGGAGAAGTCACAGTAGAAAGATGGAGTTGAGAAGCTTTAGCCTTTAGCCACACAAACACACGGTGATTCCTTGTTTAAAATTCCTGGAGGTGAAACTTTACTATGAATCACGACTACATGTCAACCAGCAGGTTTCGGTGAGAAAATAGTGGTAAAAAGTCGCTTCTTACCGGAGAAAAGCTGAGCTTGTGCCGTCCATAGCAGCTGCCGTCGACACCCCTGAGACATTGGCGTCAAGACACCCTTCCGACTATCAGGTACTATTTAATTCACTAAAACACTAGCGACACAATAGAAAGATAAGGGATTTCCCAGAGTTATCCTAGTAAATGTGTCTAAAAATATCTGAATCCGTCCCGATGCAATCGCGTTTTTTAATTTTTTAACTTTTTTTTTTTTTTTTCTAGTCTGTCGCTATCAATATCCTCAAACACAAATCTTTCATCCTCGCTCAAATTAATGGGGAAATTGACGTTTTCTCAGTCCAAATAGCACTTTTTGTGCTATTTGGACCATTTAAAATCAATGTGAATATGTGAGGAGCCATCAAACATGTGACGTCATCGTCTGCGACTTCCAGTAGAGCATGGGTGTCAAACTCTGGCCCGCGGGCCTAATCTGGCCCGCCGTGTAATTTAATTTGGCCCTGGAGGCAATATCAATTTAGCATTAGAGCTGGCCCGCCGGTGTTATACAGCGTCGGTGCCGCTGTAACACCGCATTCACCGCTAATACTCATACTTTCCAACCCTCCTAATTTTCCCGGTAGACTCCCGAAGTTCAGTGCCCCTCCCGAAAATCTCCCGGGGCAACCATTCTCCTGAATTTCTACCGATTTCCACCTGGAACTCTATATTGGGGGCGTGCATTTAAGGCACTGCCTTTAGTGTTCTCTACAACCTGTCGTCACGTCCGCTTTTCCTCCATACTAACATCGTGTCACATAATATTTGTGGCTTTTACACACAGACACACACACACACACACACACACACACACGCACAAAGTGAATGCAAGCATACTTGTTTATACAGGTCACACTGAGGGTGGCCGTATAAACAACTTTAGCACTGTTACAAATATGGGCCACACTGTGAACCCACACCAAACAAGAATGACAAACACATTTCAGGTGAACATCCGCACCGTAACAAAACAGAACAAATACCCAGAAGCCTTTGCAGCATTAACTCTTCCGGGAAACTTCCAGCAAACTGACCAATAATTAACGTTTTATTCATGCATTTTCTCTTGCTACTTCAAGGCTTGAATGTTTGGTTCATTCATTATTGTTATTTTATTTTCAAATGTATTAGCCTGTGGAAAAAATTTGATATTTACCTCAGAAGATTGCAAATACAAAAAAAGGCATTACATTTTTATTTAAATTTTATTTGTTATGCCATTTGATATTTTTTTAAATTATTATTAATATTATTTGAAACTGGATTTTGCTTGTCACTAAAGTTATATAAGCCTTGCTTGTTCAATATTTAATGCAAAACTTGTTTGGGTCCCTATTAAAAGGTTAATTTGTTCAACCTTGGCCTGCGGCTTTGTTCCGTTTAAAATTTTGGCCCACTCTGTATTTGAGTTTGACACCCCTGCAGTAGAGGCAGGGCATTTCTCTTAGCACCGAAAGTTGCAAACTTTATCGTGGATGTTCTCTACTAAATCCTTTCAGCAAAAATATGGCAATATGGCGAAATGATCAAGTATGACACAGAATGGACCTGCTATCCCCGTTTGAATAAGAAAATCTCATTTCAGTAGGCCTTTAAGCTATGACATCTTGACACCATGCAGAAGATCCAGCAGGCTCAAAATCTGACAAAGGAAGATCAGAAGTAATGTGGCCACCTTGTCAACAAATCCTTTCTTTTGGTCGTCCCTGGCGGCCAGCATGGACCACCTTGCTCAGCTCCTGCTGCCAGTTGACCATTGGCCAGGGGTCAGCCAATGAAATCTACTGAACGGTCTTACATACACACACACATGCTCCAAAATAGAAATCCATTGTCATCCACCCCCTTCCTTCCCCTTTCAAGACATCAAACATGAAAATGCCGCTTTACGTAAATGTAAAAAAAAAAAGAATATGTGACTCCATCAGTGAACCTCCTTCTTCCAGTTTTACCTCGACACTTCACAAAACCATTTTAGGTTTAATGCACATATGTCATACTAAGAAAACAAGAGGACCAGATGGTCACAGTACTTTGCCAGGTGGTTCAACAAATGTTTGCGGTTGCCCATGCAGCTATTTATGTCATGGTGAAACAAAGACCAGCAACTATTTGCTAAACGTCAGTGGGACCTTGTTGTGAAACAAAGTGTCGTAGTATAAAGCTCATGTGCGTGAATCAGACAGTAAAATTAAAGGCCTACTGAAATGAGATTTTCTTATTCAAACGGGGATAGCTGGTCCATTCTGTGTCATACTTGATCATTTCACGATATTGCCATATTTTTGCTGAAAGGATTTAGTAGAGAACATCGACAATAAAGTTCTCAACTTTTGGTCGCTAATAAAAAAGCCTTGCCTGTACCGGAAGTAGCAGACGATGTGCACGTGACGTCACTGGTTGTAGGGCTTTCCACATTCTCACGAGCTATTCGGACCGAGAAAGCGACAATTTCCCCATTAATTTGAGCGAGGATGAAAGATTCGTGGATGAGGAAATTTAGAGTGAAGGCCTAGAAAAAAAAAAAGGGAAAAAAAATAAAAAAGGTGAGAGCGATTCAGATGTTTTTAGACACATTTACTAGGATAATTCTGGGAAATCCCTTATCTGCCTAGTGTTTTAGTGAGTTAAAGAGTACCTTAAAGTCGGAGGGGTGTGGCCACGGGTGTTTTGCTGCCAGAGTCACCGAGAGAAGTCACGGCAGCTGCAGGAGGACGCTGGCTCCGCTGATCTCCGGTAAGAGGCGACTTATTTCCACAATTTTCTCACCAAAAACTGCCGGTTGACATGTAGTCGTGATCCATGTTCGCTTGACCGCTCTGATCCATAGTAAAGCTTCACCTCCGGGAATTTTAAACAAGGAAACACCGTGTGTTTGTGTGGCTAAAGGCTTAAAGCTTCCCAACTCCCTCTTTCTACTTTGACTTCTCCATTATTAATTGAACAAATTGCAAAAGATTCAGCAACACAGATGTCCAACATACTGTTTAATTATGCGATTAAAGCAGACTACTTATTAGCCGTAAGTGGTGCTGGGCTAATATGTCCCATCCAACCAATAACTTCACAAACACGCGTCTTCATCGCGTCATCATTCTGCGATGTTTTCAACAGGAAACTCCCGGGAAATTTAAAATTGTAATTTAGTAAACTAAAAAGGCCGCATTGGCATGTGTTGCAATGTTAATGTTTCATCATTGATATATAGTAGTGGGTTTCAGTAGGCCTTTAACTCCTAAGTCCCACAATTCATGGAGAGAAACCACGTTTTTGTGCGCAACACGATTTCAAGGGACAAGCGGTAGAAAATGGATGGATGGAATATTGACAATGATTCTATATAGGACTATATAATCATAGTTTTTTGTGCTATGTGTTTTTCTATAGTGCTAGTCATATTTTTGTGTAACTTTCGCAACTCTATTAACTAGAGCCCATATGCCCATTTTGGAATATAATATACCACAGCCTTAGTGTGTGCTACCTTATGTTGACATTTTGCTTTTTACCCCTATTACAAAAGGTTTTTTCTAGCTTTCAGTAAACACTACAACCAAGAGTAGAGCAGCAACTGTACAGAATCTGTCAAGTTGCTGCTCAATGTATTGTTGCATACTTTCAAGTGTTGTCAAATTAACCTCTAAAGCAGGGGTCACCAACGCGGTGACCGCGGGCACCAGGTAGCCCGTAAGGACCAGATGAGTAGCCCGCTGGCCTGTTCTAAAAATAGCTCAAATAGCAGCACTTACCAGTGAGCCGCCTCTTTTTTTGAAATTGTATTTATTTTTACTAGCAAGCTGGTCTTGCTTTGCTCGACATTTTTAATTCTAAGAGGGACAAAACTCGACTAGAATTTGAAAATCCAAGAAAATATTTTAAAGACTTGGTCTTCACTTGTTTAAGTAAATTAATTTATTTTTTTACTTCGCTTCTTATAACTTTCAGAAAGACAATTTTGGAGAAAAAATACAACCTTAAAAATGATTTTAGGATTTTTAAACATATATATCTTTTTACATTTTTAAATTCCTTTCTCTTCTTTCCTGACAATTTAAATCAATGTTCAAGTATTTTTTTTTTTTATGTAAAGAATAATAAATAGATTTTAATTTAATTCTTCACTTTAGCTTCTGTTTTTTCGACGAAAAATATTTGTGAAATATTTCTTCAAAGTTATGATTAAAATTCCCCAAAAATATTCAGGAAAATCTGTAGAAACAAATTTAAATCTTATTTCAAAGTCTTTTGAATTTCTGTTAAAATGTTTGTACTGGAAAATTTAGAAAAAATAATGATTTGTCTTTGTTAGAAATATAGCTTGGTCCAATTTGTTATATATTCTAACAAAGTGCAGATTGGATTTTAACCTATTTAAAACATGTCATCAAAATTAATTTTAACCAGGAGAAATTACTAATGATGTTTCATAAATTATTTTTTTAATTATTTCAAAAGGATTCAAATTAGCTAGTTTTTCTCCATTTTTTCTGGTTGAATTTTGAATTTTAAAGAGTCGAAATTGAAGATAAACTTTCGTGTTTTTTTTTCGTGTTTTCTCCTCTTTTGAACCGTTCAATTAAGTGTTTTTTTCATCATTTATTCTCTACCAAAAACTTTCCGTGAATGGAAAAAAAAATGTATGACGGAATGACAGACAGGGACGGCGTGGCGCAGTGGGAGAGTGGCCGTGCGCAACCCGAGGGTTACTGGTTCAAATCCCACCTAGTACCAACCTCGTCACGTCCGTTGTGTCCTGAGCAAGACACTTCACCCTTGCTCCTGATGGTTGCTGGTTGGCGCCTTGCCTTGCATGGCAGCTCCCGCCATCAGTGTGTGAATGTGTGTGTGAATGGGTAAATGTGGAAGTAGTGTCAAAGCGCTTTGAGTACCTTGAAGGTAGAAAAGCGCTATACAAGTACAACCCATGTATTTATTTATTTATAAATACAAATTGTTTTAAAATATAAAGATTTATTTGTTAAAGGTAAATTAAACAAATTGGCTTTTTGTGGTAATTTATTTAAGTGTGTATCAAACTGGTAGCCCCTCGCATTAATCAGTACCCAAGAAGTAGCTCTTGGTTTCAAAAAGGTTGGTGACCCCTGCTCTAAAGTCCATCCATCCATCCATTTTCTACCGCTTATTCCCTTTCGGGGTTGCGGGGGGCGCTGGCGCCTATCTCAGCTACAATCGGGCGGAAGGCAGGGTACACCCTGGACAAGTCGCCACCTTATCGCAGGGCCAACACAGATAGACAGACAACATTCACACACTAGGGCCAATTTTTAGTGTTGCCAATCAACCTATCCCCAGGTGCATGTCTTTGGAAGTGGGAGGAAGCCGGAGTACCCGGAGGGAACCCACGCATTCACGGGGAGAACATGCAAACTCCACACAGAAAGATCCCGAGCCTGGATTTGAACCCAGGACTGCAGGAACTTGTTATTGTGAGGCAGACGCACTAACCCCTCTTCCACCGTGAAGCCTTGCTCTAAAGTCATTCAAATAATATTGATGTCTGAAATAATTCTACTTGCAATGACTTGAGTGTATTGGTCAAAACATGCTGTTTACGTCATAGTATTGATATAACAGGTTATTATTTGAATATGCTCCAGCTGTTCATAGAAATACAACCACTGTTGATTGTGTGTTTGCCGCCTTACAAAACACAATCTTTTTGTAAGTTGATTTCAACAGGTGGAGAAACCCTTGTTATAGGTCACCAGGTTTTTCCTGCATCCTACAAGGGCTAGTCTTTACTTTATCTCTCTAAATCCTGACGGTTTTGAGGCGGTCGTTTTGATAAGTTTTTGTTTCAGATAATGTGTGGGAATCAGGTCCAGACACTGGCTATGCCACTTCTGGATCTTTAAAAGGATTTTCCTTGAGCCAGTCGTTTGTGGCCTTTGTGCCGTATGTTTTAGAACATTTTCATGCTGGGAGACCGATCCAGAGATTCTATGGTACATGGCCCCATTTGTCAGCGAGTCAATGTGAAAAGGTCTTCCATAGCAGAGAAATACCTCTGTGCTTGACAGTGGGGATGATGTTTCATGGGTCATACTCATTAATTCTCTAATTCCAAATGCAGTGAATTAATTTGATCGTCTGACTCACATTTTCAGAAGCCTTGTCTGAGTCATTCGGATAATCATTTGAAAACTTAAGACTGGCCTGCACTTGAGCAGGAAGAACCTTGCCCACACTGCAGGATCCCCATCCATTATGTCAAAGTTGTTTTGAGATCGTTACCAAGCTCATTCTGGGCACTTTTGGGCTGACCCCGCACATTTGTCAAAACGGTCCTTGTAATTTTTAGAACTACGCGAGATCTTTCATAAAGATCTAAAGCATGGGTCGGCAACCTTTACCACTCCAAGAGCCATTTCGACCCGTTTCACAAAATGAGGAAGACAATGGGAACCGCAACTATTCTCGACAATATCTGCTGGTGGTCACCCAGATGACAAGAATAAGGGCATGCTATGAAGCCATGGCCTTAAACACCTTCTACAACATGTACAAACTGCTTGGCAGTCCAGCAACATGTTGTGAGAGGCTTCCGCAGATGCACGTACACGACTGGAAGGCATACTGGGTGACAAAGAAGTACACTGACGGTTGTGATATAAGCAACTTTAACACTCCTACTAATATGCGCCACATTGTGAAGCCACACAAAAGAAAAATGACAAACACATTTCGGGAGAAAATCCTCACAGTAACACAACACAAACGCAACACAACAAATACCCAGAATCCTTTGCATTCATGACTATTCCTGACTATGTTATACACCCCCCCCCCCCCCTGCGTGGTTGAGATGAGCGATGTTGGTGCTCGCGGGGTGTATAACATAGTCAGGAATTGTCATGGATGCAAAGGATTCTGGGTATTTGTTGTGGTGCGTTTATGTTGTTACTGTGAGGATTTTCTCCCGAAATGTGTTTGTCATTCTTCTTTTGTGTGGGTTCACAATGTGGCGCATATTAGTATGAGTGTTAAAGTTGTTTATATCACAACCGTCAGTGTACTCTGTGTCACCCAGTATGCCTTTGAATCTCATACATGTGCCGATAGAGGCAGCGTCCGGTCGGCACGCAAATAGCATTCCGTAAATGACGGGTGCGATGACGTTCAAGAGTACGTTAAGAGTAATATCATCACAGCACGCCCTTAATATTGTAGTCCGAGTGAAAATTGGAGAACGTTGACTCCGGGTGATGTCCGGGAGAGGCATTGAATTCCGGAAATATCTCCGCAACAATCTGGGGGTCGGCGATTGTGCAGCTGAGCCGCATCAGAGTTGCCAAAGAGCCGCGGGTTGCCGACCCCTGATCTAAAGCAAAGGCTTTAGATCTTGGTTTTCTCCCATATTTTAATAATTAAACCAACAGTTGTCTCTATCTTACCAAGCTTATTGCTAAAGGCACGGAACTAATTGATAATGATTAGAACTGTCTTTGACTAAGGATTTTCATAGTCAAATCTGATGTGTTAGACTTTGAAAATAACTTTTTATATGCTAGTTTGTTACATGTATGCTAGCAAGAGCACAGCTAATATGGATCCCCACGAATACAAATATATCATTCGCAAGTTGTTCCATCACAGAAAGCGTAAAATGAGACAAAATACATAACACGCTTAAATAAACGAACGCGCCAAGTATTTGAGAGTTTACTGAGGTTGTTCGATCAGCCCTGCAGGGGTGAAGCTTTGGCTCTGTCGGAGCGTGGGTAAAATGATCAAATTTGACTATCTTGACCGGGGTATGTAACTGGCGGCCCGTGAGCCAAATCCAACCCTGGAGAGACTTTAGAGCAGGGGTCACCAACGCGGTGCCCGCGGGCACCAGGTAGCCCATGAGGACCAGATGAGTCGCCCGCTGGCCTGTTCTAAAAATAGCTCAAATATCAGCACTTACCAGTGAGCTGCCTCTATTTTTTAAATTGTATTTATTTACTAGCAAGCTGGTCTCTCTTTGCTCGACATTTTTCAATCTAAGGTAGACAAAACTCAAATAGAATTTGAAAATCCAAGAAAGTATTTTAAAGACTTGGTATTTTTTAAACTTTGCTTCTTATAACTTTCAGAAAGACAATTTGAGTAAAAATACAACCTTAAAAATTATTTTTGGATTTTTAAACACGTATACCTTTTTAAATTCCTTCCTCTTCTTTCCTGACAATTTAAATCAATGTTCAAGTAAATTTATTTTTTTTATTGTAAAGAATAATAAATACATTTTAATTTATTTCTTAATTTTAGCTTCTGTTTTTTCAATGAAGAATATTTGTGAAATATTTCTTCAAACTTATGATTAAAATTCCCAAAAAATATTCTGGCAAATTTAGAAAATCTGTAAAATCAAATTTAAATCTTATTTCTAAGTCTTTTGAATTTCTTTTGAAATTTTTGTTCTGGAAAATCTAGAAGAAATAATGATTTGTGTTTGTTACAAATATAGCTTGGTCCAATTTGTTATATATTCTAACAAAGAGCAGATTGGATTTTAACCTTTTTAAAACAGGTTATCAAAAATATATATTTATTGTGAGAAATCATTAAGATTATCAGTGTTTCCACAAAGATAAATATCATTAATTATTGATAATAAGAGTTAAAGGTAATAAGAGCAAATTGGCTATTTATGGCAATTTATTTAAGTGTGTATCAAACTGGTAGCCCTTCGCATTAATCCGTACCCAAGAAGTAGCTCTTGGTTTCAACAAGGTTGGTGACCCCTGTTTTAGACTATAAGTTTAGTTCAAAATTTAGGAGGGACAGATTTTTTTAAAACACTGGAGCGCTGTCATATATATTTATATATATACATTTTGCAGTTGGTCCTTAAACAGCAGTGTTTTTTGTTTTTTTTACAAAAAGGCATAACTCTGTGTAATTCTGACAAAATAGAACATATATAAAATCGGAAAAATAATAGACAAATAATGAAATGTCCACTACACAGGAACACAATAAGAGTAATAGTGAATGTGAAGTCTGCCCCTCCAACAGTCCTTAGCTTTCTGGAAATGTTAACCCTCCAAAACTAGTTACCGTATTTTCCGCACTATAAGGTGCACTTAAAATCCTTAAATTTTCTCAAAAAATTCGACAGTGCACCTTATAACCCGGTGCACCTGTTTGATTGATTGATACTTTTATTAGTAGATTGCACAGTACAGTACATATTCCGTACAATTGACCACTAAATGGTAACACCCGAATAAGTTTTTCAACTTGTTTAAGTCGGGGTCCACGTTAATCAATTCATGTACAGAGTAATTATGGTTGTGCTTACCGACCTCAGAGCGAGAGAGAGACGAACAGGCACCAATGCGGGGGTGTCATAAGATTAAACATGCAATCTATTAGATAGCAAAAATGTTAAGAATGAATCAAATATGGAATTCTACACATTGAGTCGATTTGCAACACCGCGCCTGAACACACACACACACACACACACACACACACACACACACACACACACACACACAGAAAGACACCAATGCAGAGGTATCATAATATTAAACATACAATCTAATAAAATAATCAAAGATACAATTCTACACATTGAGTGTATTAGAGTGCTAAAACTGTCATTAGTAAATCAATAGTCAATAAAGCAGTGAGCAGCTTTTTAAACATCACAAAATGCTTTTCTTTTTCAGGAAGTTAGGTTTTGTGCTTTGTTTGTTTTCATTCCTGCCATTTAAACTGTTTTTTAAATACATAAACAAGGTTAATTGTTTAATACTTTGCCTTTCCTTTATGAATAGCATATGCATAACATATGAACGGGCATCACAGTTACAGTATAAATACATATTTATCTTTGTTGTTTGTAAGCACATGCCTAAAATAATTTAAGCTGCATTTAGAAATGGATGGAAAAATTAGAGCCGTTAAATATGTGTAAAGGCCTACTGAAATGAGATTGTCTTATTTAAACGGGGATAGCAGGTCCGTTCTATGTGTCATATTTGATCATTTTGCGATATTGCCATATTTTTGCTGAAAAGATTTAGTAGAGAACATCGAAGAAAAAAAAAAGGGAACATAGACGATAAAGTTCGCAACTTTTGGTCGCTAATAAAAAAGCCTTGCCTTTACCGGAAGTCACAGAAATGATGTCACAAGTGTGAGGGCTCCTCACGTTGTTCATAATGGGAGCCTCCAGCAGCAAGAGCTATTCGGGCCGAGAAAACGACAATTTCCCCATTAATTTGAGCGAGGATGAAAGATTCGTAGATGATGATATTGATAGCGAAGGACTAGAAAAAAAGAAAAAAAAAGGCGATTGCTTTGGGACGGATTCAGATGTTTTTAGACACATTTACGAGGATAATTCTGGGAACTCCCTTATCTTTCTATTGTGTTGCTAGTGTTTTTTAGCGAGATTAAATAGTACCTGATAGTCGGAGGGGTGTGTCCACGGGTGTCTTGACGCCAGTCTCTGAGGGAAGTCGACGGCAGCTGATCTACGGTAAGAGGCGACTTTTTACCACAATTTTCTAACCGAAACCTGCCGGTTGACAAGTGGACGGGATCCATGTTCGCTTGACCGCTCTGATCCATAGTAAAGCTTCACCTCCGGGAATTTTAAACAAGGAATCACCGTGTGTTTGTGTGGCTAAAGGCTAAAGCTTCCCACCTCCATCTTTCTACTTTGACTTCTCTGTTATTAATTGAACAAATTGCAAAAGATTCAGCAACACAGATGTCCAAAATACTGTGTAATTGCGCGATGAAAAGAGACGACTTTTAGCCGCAAATGGCGCTGCCTTAATATGTCTTCTACAGTCCGCGCGTCATCATTCCTCGACATTTTCAACAAGAAACTCCACGGGAAATTTCAAATTGTAATTTAGTAAACTAAACCAGCCATATTGGCATGTGTTGCAATGTTAATATTTCATCATTGATATATAAACTATCAGACTGGTCGGTATTAGTGGGTTTCAGTAGGCCTTTAAATATCTGAATAGTCGACTAATCGTTAAGACAATCATTGACTCATCGACTGTCAAAATAATCGTTAGTTGCAGCCCTAATCTGAATTTCCAAAATTGAAAGTGAACCAACAGTAGTGATTTCAATGTGAACCGACTGTAGCAACTTTGTCACAAAACAGTTCATGGTGAAAAAACATTAGTGAAGTGAATTATCTTTATATAGCGATTTTCTCTAGTGACTCAAAGCGCTTTACATAGTGAAACCCAATATCTAAGTTACATTTAAACCAGTGTGGGTGGCACTGGGAGCAGGTGGGTAAAGTGTCTTGCCCAAGGACACAACGGCAGTGACTAGGATGGCGGAAGCGGGAATCGAACCTGCAACCCTCAAGTTGTTGGCACGGCCACTCTACCAACCGAGCTATGCCGCCCCATTGTTAAGTACATAACTCCATGTGTTCAATCGATATTTTGAAGTGATTAGAATATAAAACCTGTTTTCATTTTTTTACCTTTTTTTGTTAAGTGCATAAATCCATTTGTTCAATCAGAGTTTTCATGCCTTCAGTGACAATCTACAATGTAAATCAATCAATCAATCAATGTTTACTTATATAGCCCTAAATCACTAGTGTCTCAAAGGGCTGCACAAACCACTACGACATCCTCGGTAGGCCCACATAAGGGCAAGGAAAACTCACACCCAGTGGGACATTGGTGACAATAATGACTATGAGAACATGATACTGTGAAAGATCAATCCATAATGGATCCAACACAGTCGCGAGAGTCCAGTCCAAAGCGGATCCAACACAGCAGCGAGAGTCCCGTTCACAGCGGAGCCAGCAGGAAACCATCCCAAGCGGAGGCGGATCAGCAGCGCAGAGATGTCCCCAGCCGATACACAGGCAAGCAGTACATGGCCACCGGATCGGACTGGACCCCCTCCACAAGGGAGAGTGGGACATAGGAGAAAAAGAAAAGAAACGGCAGATCAACTGGTCTAAAAAGGGAGTCTATGTAAAGGCTAGAGTATACAAAGGAGTTTTAAGGTGAGACTTAAATGCTTCTACTGAGGTGGCATCTCGAACTGTTACCGGGAGGGCATTCCAGAGTACTGGAGCCCGAACGTAAAACGCTCTATAGCCCGCAGACTTTTTTTGGGCTTTGGGAATCACTAATAAGCCGGAGTCCTTTGAAGGCAGATTTCTTGCCGGGACATATGGTACAATACAATCGGCAAGATAGGATGGAGCTAGACCGTGTAGTATTTTATACGTAAGTAGTAAAACCTTAAAGTCACAACTTAAGTGCACAGGAAGCCAGTGCAGGTGAGCCAGTACAGGTGTAATGTGATCAAACTTTCTTGTTCTTGTCAAAAGTCTAGCAGCCGCATTTTGTACCAACTGTAATCTTTTAATGCTAGACATGGGGAGACCCGAAAATAATACGTTACAGTAGTCGAGGCGAGACGTAACAAACGCATGGATAATGATCTCAGCGTCTTTAGTGGACAGAATGGAGCGAATTTTAGCGATATTGCGGAGATGAAAGAAGGCCGTTTTAGTAACGCTTTTAATGTGTGCCTCAAAGGAGAGAGTTGGGTCGAAGATAATACCCAGATTCTTTACCGTGTCGCCTTGTTTAATTGTTTGGTTGTCAAATGTTAGAGTTGTATTATTAAATAGAGTTCGGTGTCTAGCAGGACCGATAATCAGCATTTCCGTTTTTTTGGCGTTGAGTTGCAAAAAGTTAGCGGACATCCATTGTTTAATTTCATTAAGACACGCCTCCAATTGACTACAATCCGGCGTGTTGGTCAGCTTTAGGGGCATGTAGAGTTGGGTGTCATCAGCATAACAGTGAAAGCTAACACCGTATTTGCGTATGATGTCACCTAGCGGCAGCATGTAGATGCTGAAGAGTGCAGGGCCAAGGACCGAACCCTGGGGAACTCCACACGTTACCTTAACATAGTCCGAGGTCACATTGTTATGGGAGACACACTGCATCCTATCAGTAAGATAAGAGTTAAACCAAGACAGGGCTAAGTCTGACATACCAATTCGTGTTTTGATACGTTCTAATAAAATATTATGATCGACGGTATCGAAAGCAGCGCTAAGATCGAGGAGCAGCAACATAGATGAATGAGAAGGTTTGTCCAAACTTATGGCCCCACTTTTCTGATGACGTCATTGATTTTCTGTTTTTGTGGTATTATTACAACCATAATGCACTGAAAGTCCTGTCAGGTTGCTCTTTGCAAACAAGACACTTTCCAACTTGGAACTCAACTCTTTTCTAAAGTCAGGGTGCAGTCAAGGGAAGGAGGGAGGTGCCAAAATGAGGGGAGAGAGACAAACGGAGCACCCAGATGCAGATTAGGCTGCAGAAGATGAGGGTGTAAAAGGGATTTAATGGTAGGATGGATTAGAGAAATCCTTGTAACAATGTTAAATAATTATGGTTCCAGCCGAGATCAAAGCGCCATTGATTGAACCCCTCAAGCCTTCAGCACACGGAGTCTTAGAAAGCAAAGATTGGTAAACTAGTGCACAGACCACTCCGGCTGCTCCACTTAAATTGGATTGGAAATATTAGGATACAGATGAATCCTTCAGGAGGCTTTCGCAAAGCTTTTGTCACCGGAAATGTAGCTCGGGAACGGTATGAAAGGTTTGATAGTGTACTGTCTCGACAGAATCATAAGACGAGGGTGTCGCAGCTGTCTCCACAGACACCTAAGCTTTTTAAGTAGACTTATAGACACGCTTGACTGTTATATCAGCAAACTGGAAACTTTCTCCTATACTTCAGCGCCACCGCCGTCTTGTAATCAAGAGATTTGGACGTGCATCACAACACTTTTGTATGGGAAGAGGAAGGTTTTATCTCGCACTCAAAGGGTTTTTATTCAAACAAGTCTCACAAACACATGAATGACACAGATTACCGATGCTGATAATGAAAGTCCATCGTCAGTTTCTCTGTGAAGCCCAGCGCCTTGCGAGATTCAAAACCAGTTCCCATCAACTACATTTGTTGTGTCACCTGTATGAGAGAGAAACTACACGTTTGCAGCCACCACACACACGTTCAAAATGTGTGGTTTTAATGATGAAATATGCAACAAGAGATTAGACAAATCACTGTACGTCTGTGCTGCATGGCCATGATGCAAATGTAGCCACTGATCCGCTATACTAAGAGGCTTTATGAAGGAACTTCACGGTTGTTAGTTATATAATCTAAAATAGGGCAAAACTGTAATCAATGTGCTTATCATCTGAGTAAGATGTCACCACATTCGGTTCTCGTTTTGTACGGCCGCGTGGGACGTGGCACAGTCAGAATGCCTTTAAATAAGAACACGTAATCTCTCGCCGCATATCAACTGAATTTACGTCCGCGATTACAATGCAATCTGTTTTTAATTGTGATTTCACGCGAGCAAGTCGGAGGAATTCAAAGAGAAAGTGAGAGTTGTCGCTAAGTATGGAGCTGACTTGAAAACACAGCCGGTGGTGCAATTTGTGCCCCCGGTGGCCAGTCACCCATTGCGTCTTTCTTTAGCTCTTTGAATGTGTTTGTTCTGCAATGCATACCCTTGCAGGCACTGTGGCTGCACACAGAGGTATCGCTGTAATTGGTTGAATATTTGATGTGTGTATTTTGTATTAACACGGAGACATTCAGGTAAGCTGTGCTAGGCGGAATATTATTGAGTAAAGTCTGGATCGCCCGACTGAAAATTACTTGCTTGTGGAAATTTTAATTTCTTTGGGGTGTATATGAGTGGATTTCCTTTGGGTTTATATGTGCATTAGAGGGGATCACCTGAATATATTTTTGTGGAAATTTTTTATTATTGATCCTAACAGTTCAGGTAATTTCATAAATGCATTAGCAATATTACTTTTATTCAGATTAGGGATGGGTTACTTCCCGTTCGAACATTTGCATGCCCTTTTTTTTGTGATTTTTGCGGACTAAAATGCTTGAATTCACAGTAGCTTTTTGAGAGCTGCGGCAAAAGTTTTGATCTTTGGAGCCTTTTTTTCAATAAGATTATCAATCAATCATCAATCAATGTTTACTTATATAGCCCTAAATCACTAGTGTCTCAAAGGGCTGCACAAACCACTACGACATCCTCGGTAGGCCCACATAAGGGCAAGGAAAAACTCACACCCAGTGGGACGTCGGTGACAATGATGACTATGAGAACCTTGGAGAGGAGGAAAGCAATGGATGTCGAGCGGGTCTAACATGATACTGTGAAAGTTCAATCCATAATGGATCCAACACAGTCGCAAGAGTCCAGTCCAAAGCGGATCCAACACAGCAGCGAGAGTCCCGTTCACAGCGGAGCCAGCAGGAAACCATCCCAAGCGGAGGCGGATCAGCAGCGCAGAGATGTACACAGGCGAGCAGTACATGGCCACCGGATCGGACCGGACCCCCTCCACAAGGGAGAGTGGGACATAGGAGAAAAAGAAAAGAAACGGCAGATCAACTGGTCTAAAAAGGGAGTCTATTTAAAGGTTAGAGTAGGGACGGCGTGGCGCAGTGGGAGAGTGGCCGTGCGCAACCCGAGGGTCACTGGTTCAAATCCCACCTAGGACCAACCTCGTCACGTCCGTTGTGTCCTGAGCAAGACACTTCACCCTTGCTCCTGATGGGTGCTGGTTGGCGCCTTGCATGGCAGCTCCCTCCATCAGTGTGTGAATGTGTGTGTGAATGGGTAAATGTGGAAGTAGTGTCAAAGCGCTTTGAGTACCTTGAAGGTAGAAAAGCGCTATACAAGTACAACCCATTTATTTAAATGAATTTTAAGGTGAGACTTAAATGCTTTTACTGAGGTGGCATCTCAAACTTTTACCGGGAGGGCATTCCAGAGTACTGGAGCCCGAAATGAAAACGCTCTATAGCCCGCAGACTTTTTTTGGGGGCTTTGGGAATCACTAATAAGCCGGAGTCCTTTGAACACAGATTTCTTGCCGGGACATATGGTACAATACAATCGGCAAGATAGGATGGAGCTAGACCGTGTAGTATTTTATACGTAAGTAGTAAAACCTTAAAGTCACATCTTAAGTGCACAGGAAGCCAGTGCAGGTGAGCCAGTACAGGCGTAATGTGATCAAACTTTCTTGTTCTTGTCAAAAGTCTAGCAGCCGCATTTTGTACCAACTGTAATCTTTTAATGCTAGACATGGGGAGACCCGAAAATAATACGTTACAGTAATCGAGACGAGACGTAACAAACGCATGGATAATGATCTCGGCGTCTTTAGTGGACAGAATGGAGCGAATTTTAGCGATATTACGGAGATGAAAGAAGGCTGTTTTAGTAACGCTTTTAATGTGTGGCTCAAAGGAGAGAGTTGGGTCAAAGATAACACCCAGATTCTTTACCGTGTCGCCTTGTTTAATTGTTTGGTTGTCAAATGTTAGAGTTGTATTATTAAATAGAGGTCGGTGTCTAGCAGGACCGATAATCAGCATTTCCGTTTTTTTGGCGTTGAGTTGCAAAAAGTTAGCGGACATCCATTGTTTAATTTCATTAAGACACGCCTTTATTAAATTAGATTAAATCAGTTTGTTGTTATGGATTTGATATCAATGGTTTAATCTAAAAAAAACACAGGTTGTCAACACAAACTGAAAAACAAACTGTTGTTTTACTTGTTTGATACCACATAGACTTAAAAGTATAGATGCTGGATGGCATTAAAAGCACATACTAGGATCTCATTGTCAATGGACTGTGCTGTTTTGATTAATTAAAAACTAACGGCAGTAATAATTGATTAACATTCAGAAATAAACGCCACCAAATGATTCCTTATTGTCTGCTTTGTCATCCACGAGTTGCAGAATTGTTCAGTTTTACACTTGAAAAGTCTATTTTACACATTCAAACACATTTACCCCTGCTTCTTAGGAGCATTTAACAGTTGAAAATGATCTATTATGCTTTTTGGGGGGGAAAACAGAAGAGACATTATCATCCCATATCAACATTTCTGTCCTGTAAATGTTGCCTCTTTTCGAGGTCAGCTTTGCAAATAAAAATGTGTTTTTATTTGCCCTTACCCTGGAAAAATATTTTTGTATTTAGATGTTTTCTTAATCAAAAAACTAACAAGAGTCAAATTCACATGTTCAATGATCATTACGTTTCAAGTCAAAAGTATCGGTATCCGTATTGACAGTACTAATTCTGTATTTACTTGATATTGGATCAATACCAAAATTACCAGTATCGCCCACCCCTGGTTGCCAGTCAATCGCAGGTAAATATAATCCCACAGTAGGATAAATATCTCAACTAATATTTCACACACACGCTCCGAAATGTCTTTTGATTTATTAGTATTTTAATGTTCCTTGCTGTGAAAGCCTCTCATTGCCGATGCACAGCAAAATGTTGTGGTCATCCCTCCTTTTTTTTTTTTTTTTTTTTGGAGAAGGATGAAACGGGCAGAGTCAGCTTGTCAAGTGAATTCAAATTAAACATAACTGTGCATGATAAGGATAATAAAAAAATCATAAAAATTGCATGTTCCCCCATGATTGCACCAGTGTCGCGATATTCAATTATACAGTTTTTATTGGCGCATTAATCATCTTTTCAACAAACAAGCTAGTGTTAATTAAAGCAAAACATGGATAAATACGTGTTGCCGGATCATCACTCCGTTTATCACCAGGCACAGACCCGGAGTTAAGTAAATTCAGCCTGTGAGAGGAATTTCATTGGTCCTTTCTGTGTGTGTGTGGTTAACCACTTGTTACTGTTCATTTTTAAGACGGTTGAATAAGAGTTTTAAAAACCCTTTATCACAATCCTTATGTAAGACAAGCACAAATATGTTTTTGTTGTTTTTATGCATTCTAACTAGGGCCTTTTATTAATATCTCAATATTTTTAGACCATGTCACGATACACAATATATACCTCGATATTTTGCCTTAGCCTTGAATGATTAGATTAGATTAGATTAGATAGTACTTTATTCATTCCGTCAGGAGAGTTCCTTCAGGAAAATTACAATTTTCAGCACAATCCCATTCAAGATCAGACAAACATTACAGGGAGACAGAACAGGATCGCTGACGGGTCTGCCGGCTTCCAGCGCCCCTTACAAAAAAAAAAGATGAGATGCAAGTAAACAAGGGTGATGCATATAATCCCAGCAGTATGATGATTCTATGTGTCTACATTACAACATTATTGTTCATACTGCATTAATATATGCACATTTTAATTTTTCATGCAGAGAGAGAAATCACAACTAAGTAAATTTACCAAAACGATTCAAGTTATTGCACAGTGGCACAAACATTCATGTCATTTCAAAACAGAAAGTGCAAGATTGTCAGACACATTTTAAAACAAGTCATCAGTGCACTTTTGTGCATGATGTCACTAAGATGACAGATCAAAACAAGACTAAATTAAAGTGCACTTTTTGTACAGAATGCCACTACAATAGTTTAAAACAAATTAAGTGCACTTTTGTGCATGATGTCAGAGAAGATATTTCAATAAGTGTCAAATAAAAATTAGCTGCTTAAAGGGGAACATTATCACAACTTTAAAAGTGTTGAAAACAATAAAAACCAGTTCCCAGTGGCTTGTTGTATTTTTTGAAATTTTTTTCAAAATTTTACCGGTCCCCGAATATCCCTAAAAAAAGCTTTAAAGTGCTTGATTTTCACTACTTGCGATGCCACTATCCATTTCCCTGTGACGTCACACAGTGCTGCCAATGTAAACAAACAACGGCGAATACCACAGCAAGACATAGTGATATTAACTCGGATTCAGACTCGGATTTCAGCGGTTTAAGTGATTCAACAGATTACGCATGTATTGAAACGGATGGTTGGAGTATGAAAGTATTGAAGAAGAAACTGCAGCTATTGAGCGAATAGCTATTGACGCTATTCATAGCCATAGCATGGCTGAATAGCTGCGTTAGCAACGCCGGTAAAATGTGCGGACCAAACGATCAGGACTTTCGCATCTCGTGACACTGGAGCAACTTAAATCCTTCGCTTGGTAAGTGTTTTTTTCGCATTAAATGTGGGTGGAAGGGAACGTACCGTAGTTGCAAATGCATCTGCAGGTTATCCATACATCTCTGTGCCATGTCTGCTTTAGCACCGCCGGTAAATAGCATGTTAGCGTCGATTAGCATAGCATGTTAGCATCGATTAGCTGGCAGTCACGCCGCAACCAAATATGTCTGATTAGCAAATAAGTCAACATCAACAAAACTCACCTTTGTGATTTCGTTGAATTTATCATTGCAAATGCATCTGCAGGTTATCCATACATCTCTGTGCCATGTCTGTCATCGCCGGTAAAATGTGGAGACACTCCGGCACATTCAATGGGGGTCCGGCGGCAGACACTTTCACATCTTCGGGCCAGTGGTGCAACTTGAATCCCTCCCTGTTAGTGTTGTTACACCCTCCGACAACACACCGACGAGGCATGATGTCTCCAAAGTTCCAAAAAATAGTCGAAAAAACGGAGAATAACAGAGCTGAGACCCGGTGTTTGTAATGTGTTGAAAATGAAAATGGCGGCTGTATTACCTCTGATGTCATCGCAAAAAGAGCAATAAACAGAAAGGCGTTTAATTCGCCAAAATTCACCCATTTAGAGTTCGGAAATCGATTAAAAAAAAATATGGTCTTTTTTCTGCACCATCAAGGTATATATTGACGCTTACATAGGTCTGGTGATAATGTTCCACTTTAATAGGAAATCAAATAGTATATGTCCTTTGCTATGTGGTAGGTTCCTGCGGACGTTATCTCCTTCTGTTGTTGATTTTTTTTTTTTCATACGGTGTTGATCTGCAAATAGTTGCTTTGGCATTTTGTTGGTGTGGCACCGAACAGAGATGTTGAAATGCGAAGTTTCAAGCACTCTTCATTCTCCAGTGGGTGACTTTTCAAAAGATGCTACAAATTAGCAGTAATGCTACTTTTTGTAGCAACGCTTTTGCCGCATAATTGTTCGATATCTTCCCGCTTGAAGCCAAACCACCGCCGTGCGGTTTTTCTTGGGAATTAATTTGTCTTTCATTTGTTACCAGATTCGCACCTTCTCTTTCTCCTATTACCACCCGCACCGCACTGTTAGCATCACTGCTAACGTTACCATGTCGCTACCTCCGCGGGACCCTGTGATGTTGCACATGTGACGTATGTAAGAAGGTGCGCTTGTTTTTAAGTCGCTGAGAAGGAGAGACAAGAAAGTGGGAAACGCATGCAATGTAATGCCCGCAGCTAAAAGCAACTTTGTAAGAACGTTTACTCGAATATCACAATATAGTCATTTTCTCTAACGCACTCGGACAAACCCGCGATATATCGAGTCATCGATATATCGCCTAGCCCTAATTCTAACAAGTAAATAAATGCCATCAAAAGTCCACTTAAAATGGAACCTATAGGAGTCACTCTTTCTGCCTATAAAGCGCTTTAAAATATCTAAACTCTTCTTTCACTGTTTTATATAAATGGTGTAGTATATGTGTAATGTAGTCACACATTCATACCACCATGTGATATTTACGGATTTTGCTCATTTCAAGCGTCACAACATTCGCTTTTTCCTTCGATAACATCACTGGTTACTACTGACTGCAGACATCATTTTAACATCACATACTGTACAATTTCTGCTCTCACTGGAATGCCGACTGTTAAGATGCTGATATTTCTGATTCGTAATTCACGCAAAGAAAAAAGTGGGGTGGAACGAAGCGTCTTTTTGGGTTGTTTCCCTATTCTGGATGTAAATTGCCATATAATTTTACTATCTAAATGAAAAGCAGGATATATATTCTAGAATAAACTGTTACTAGCTCTGAGGCGAGAAAGCCTGATGTCAATACAACAACATAAGGTTATCTCTCTGATCAATGCACTGCTAAACTTAGGTCCTCAACATTAGTGCTTATAATAACAATATTGATAATACTTGGTGAATATTCAGGCCACTAAATGGAAATTAAGTATTTCTGGGTGCTTTCTGATTAGTGCCCGGGAACAGGCGAGCGTCTCGAACACTAATCAGAGGCAGGTGAAAATAATCTGCGGTCATGGCAAATAAAACAACAAAACAGGGTTGCTGAAACAGAACTTAAATAACAACTGAATCAAAACGTACTATGATCTATGAATGACTCGTAATTCATGCAAAGAAAAAAGTGAGATGGAACGAAGCGTCTTTTGGGTTGTTTCCCTATTCCGGAAGTAAATGGTCATATCATTTTACTATCTTGGTGAGAAGCAGGATATTTATTCTCGAATAAACTTTCACAAGCTCCGAGGCGAGAAAGCAGCTCATTAGGTCATGATGTCAATACAACAACATAAGAAGGTACCTTTCTGATCAATGCACCGCTAAATCTAGGTCCTTAGAATTAGCGCTTATAATAACAATATTGATAATACTTGAATAGTCAGGTCACAAAAAGGAAATGGAGTATTTGCTGTGCGCTCTGATTAGTGCACAGGGACAGGTCAGCATCCCTAACACTAATCAGAGGCAGGTGAAAATAATTTGCCGTCATGGCAAATAAAACAACAAAACAGGGGTGCTGAAACAGAACTTAAACAAGTGAATCAAAATGTTAACAAACTATGATCTTTTTATGACTCGTTATTCATGCGAAGAAAAAAGTGGGGTGGAACAAAGCGTCTTTCTATGTCGTTTCCCTATTCCGCATGTAAATGGCCATAAAATTTTACTATCTAGGTGAGAAGCAGGATATATATTCTCAAATAAACTTTCACAAGCTCCGAGGCGTGAAAGCAGCTCACTAGGTCATGATGTCAATACAACAACATAAGAAGGTACCTTTCTGATCAATGCACCACTAAGTCGAGGACCTTAAAATTAGCACTTATAATAACAATATTGATAATACTTGGTGAATATTCAGGTCACAAAATGGAAATGGAGTATTTCTGAGTGCTTTCTGATTAGTGCCCGGGAACAGGCGAGCGTCCCGAACACTAATCAGAGGCAGGTGAAAATAATCTGCGGTCATGGCAAATAAAACAACAAAACAGGGGTGCTGAAACAGAACTTAAACAACAAGTGAATCAAAACGTAAACAAACTATGATCTATGGATGACTCGTAATTTATGCAAAGAAAAAAGTGAGATGGAACGAAACGTCTTTTTCGGTCGTTTCCCTATTCCGGACGTAAATGGCCATATCATTTTACTATCTATGGGAGAAGCAGGATATATATTCTCGAATAAACTTTCACAAGCTCCGAGGCGTGAAAGCAGCTCACTAGATCATGATGTCAATTCAACAACATAAGAAGGTACCTTTCTGATCAATGCACCGCTAAGTCTAGATCCTTAAAGTTAGCGATTATAATAACAATATTGATAATACTTGGTGAATATTCAGGTCACAAAATGGAAATGGAGTATTTCTGGTGCTTTTTGGATAATTATTTAGTGGGTTTAATGCTGGAAATAGACGTCCCATTGTCTCCATTGTGAAATTATTTTTATTTACGTTTATTCATGAGTTGGAGTGCATTAAAAACGATATGCGTTCTTGTCTCTCTTAAGTATTGTGAATTAGAGGCAACATTACAAAAAAAGTGCAGTTCCCCCTTAGATTATTTATTTTCCTATAGATCTCAAATGTTTGTAATTTGGAAATGAATAGTCCAATTCAGACTGAAGTTGTGTGGATTTAGATTTGAATGTGCAATGGGGGCCAGTGGAGCCATATGAGGTCTTTCTACACACCGCACATATCTTTCTTTTCATGCCGTCTCTTTTAGTGCCTTTTTTTTTCTTCTGTTGCCTCTGTGCCTTGCTCATTGATGGAAGGGGATGGAGATTATTCAGGATCCGGGCTCCTCTAATCATAGCTCCCCTTCCTGTACTGTCATTCAGCACAAGTGAGGAAACGTCCTGGTGACGAGAGCAGTCAGACAACCATGCAAGTATTTAAGTTCTGGCAATAGAAGAAAAAGAAAAAAAACATCTCAAGGCATCTGTAAAAGCATGTCGCCTGTCCATGTCGCACACTGTGAAGCAACTTTATCAGCTCAAGCAGTTCCCCCCACTCGGTGGACGGGAGGGCCGACTGCCTCTTAACTTAAACATTAGATCTTTGTGGTTTGAAGCACTCGGCTGCTCTTCGCCCGCTGTGTAGCAGAAAGGCAAATACTGTTGCCCGTCACAAAAAATCTCTGTTTATGGATAACTTCTGTTCTGCTGTGTTAGCTTGAATCCAAATGCACTCAAACAGACTGTTGCTCAGGACAGACCCACACCTCCCAATTTTGCCCTTTCAAAAGAAAAGAAAAAAAAAAAAGACGTGACGGCAAAAGGAAGTGAATGGGAGAGAGATGGAGATGGAGGAATTGAAGAAAGGGTGAAGAGAAGGGAGGGGTGAGAAAAGTCAAAAAACGCCACATAACAATGCCGGAAAAAAAAAAATCTGAACATTTTCCACCGAAAGATGGGCCATTTCCAAATCCTTGTGCCCTATCAGACAAATTAAAGTAAATCAAGCATGAAATGAAGCAGAAGAGCCCGGAGATAAGGCTCCTTTAAGTCGTTTACAGATTAGGACAGAGAGAGAGAGAGAGGTGCATCTGGTCTCTGGCAGTGAAGGAGGCTAGTTTCTCATTTCACAATAGCAGCCTGTGTATAGGATTACTCTCCCCTGTCACCGACATGAGGAGCAGTGAGGGAAAAGATGTCCACAAAATGTGTCTAAATATGTCCCCACGGAAAGGTTTTCGGAGCAGAAACCTGTCAGTGTTGGCCTGATGTGAGGTGCGATAAGTAAACATATTCGGGAGTTTGACCCCGTGTAACATCGCGGACTTTGTTCATTGTTTGCAGCCTCTTCACCTTTTCTTCTTCTCAAGTGGCTTCAAGGCCGGGTGGCTTAAAATTCAAATGAATCGGTGCCACGTGATTGTACGGCTGTCAACTCCTGTGAGCGCGTGAGGCACACCTCAGATCAAATTAGAGGGAGGCGCAAAGAAGAAGAACCGTTGCTTAAACGATAGCCAGAATCATGATTAGATTTTAGATAACGAATGTCTCTCTGAAATCGAGGAATTCTTCATTTTTGCATCATTCATTATTTCCTGTTTTATATAAACCGATCAACTGCTGTTTTATTTCTGAACTGGTAAATATTTTCAACTAGAGATGTTCCGATCAGGGTTTTAGGTCGCCGATTCAGATAGCGATCATCCATAAGTGAGATTATCCATCCATCCATTTTCTACCGCTTATTCCCTTTCGGGGTCGCGGGGGGCGCTGGCGCCTATCTCAGCTACAATCGAGCGGAAGGCGGGGTACACCCTGGACAAGTCGCCACCTCATCACAGGGCCAACACAGATAGACAGACAACATTCACACTCACAATTTAGTGTTGCCAATCCACCTATCCCCAGGTGCATGTCTTTGGAAGTGGGAGGAAGCCGGAGTACCCGGAGGGAACCCACGCATTCACGGGGAGAACATGCAAACTCCACACAGAAAGATCCCGAGCCTGGATTTGAACCCAGGACTGCAGGAACTTCGTATTGTGAGGCAGACGCACTAACCCCTCTGCCACCGTGAAGCCGATACCAATACCATAGTGAGTGCCATTGACAGTTTAACAACAATATTTAAACTACTTCCTTATTTTCTTTTATTACCTTGAATAGTTTGATCAAGACCGATAACTCCAATATCTAATAATTACTAGGGGTGTGGGAAAAAATCGATTCGAATTTGAATCGCGATTCTCACGTTGTGCGATTCAGAATCTAGTCTCATTTAAAAAAAAAAAAAAATTCAAAAATTGTATTTATTCATCCATCCATCCATCCATTTTCTACCGCTTATTCCCTTTCAGGGTCGCGGGGGGCGCTGGCGCCTTTCTCACCTACAATCGGGCGGAAGGCAGGGTACACCCTGGACAAGTCGCCACCTCATCGCAGGGCCAACACAGATAGACAGACAACATTCACACTCACATTCACACACTAGGGCCAATTTATTCATTTTTTTTTTTTTCAAACCAATCAATCCAACAACACAATACACAGCAATACCATAACAATGCAATCCAATTCCAAAACCAAACCTGACCCAGCAACACTCAGAACTGCAATAAACAGAGCAATTGCGAGGAGACACAAACTCGACACAGAACAAACCAAAAGTAGTGAAACAAAAATGAATATTATCAACAACAGTATCAATATTAGTTGTAATTTCAGCATAGCAGTGATTAAAAATCCCTCATTGACATTATCATTAGACATTTATAAAAATAATAAAAAAGAACAATAGTGTCACGGTGGCTTATACTTGCATCGCATCTCATAAGCTTGACAACACACTGTGTCCAATATTTTCACAAAGATAAAAAAAGTCATGTTTTTGGTTCGTTTAATAGTTAAAACAAATTTACATTATTGCAATCAGTTAATAAAACACTGTCCTTTACAATTATAAAAGCTTTTTTTTTTTTAAATATACTACTCTGCTAGCATGTCAGCAGACTGGGGTAGATCCTGCTGAAATCTTATGTATTGAATGAATACAGAATCCTTTTTGAATCGGAAAAATATCGTTTTTGAATCGCGAATCACGTTGAATCAAAAAAATCAATTTATAATCGAAACCCTTGAATCGATATTGAATCGAATCGTGGGACACCCAAAAATTCGCAGCCCTTATAATTAACGATTAATTTTAACAATGATTCAATTTTATTTTATATTTTTGATTGCAAATACAATTCAGGAACACTTTTTTTTTTCTTTTTGTTTTATGAAAAATTGTATCTGAAGTGATTCAGTTAGTTAAAAATGAATTTGGTTACTGTTTAGCCAAATAAATCAAGCAGTGTGAGTGTGAAATAAATACTGGTTACTGCAGTGTTTTTCAACCATGCCTTGAGATACAGTCTGGTGTGCCTTGGGAGATTGTACAATTTTACCTATTTGGGGGAAAAAATATTTTTGTAATTATAGTCTGCAAATTGTGTTGTTGTTGTTGTTGTTGTTGTTGAATGTCTGTACTGTCTAGAGCTCAGCAGAGTAACCATGTTATTCTCCTCAATATCAGTAGGTGATATTGAGGAGATATCACCTACTGATATTATAAATATCTACTGATGTAGATATTTATAGGGTTAGGTGCAATAAGTGTTTAACTTCAGCCTAAACCCTTTCGGTCTGTAACATTTTTTTATTTTCAATCTATGAATGTGCAACTGTTTTTTTTGCTTTGTGGACCATTGACCGAAGAACAATAAACTTGAAAGGTGGGAGCCGGTCGCTAATTTGCTTTGTAGATGTCGGGGACACGTCTTGTTAGACGACAAGGGTTTGTTGTTGTAACTAATGCTTAAATCAAAAATAAACAAGAGGTGAGTGCCCCTAAGAAAAGTGATTAAAGCTTAGGGAAGGCTATGCAGAACGAAACTAAAACCTAACTGGTTGCAAAAAAACAGATTGCTGGACAACAGCAAAGACTTACTGCGGAGCAAAGACTGCATCTACAAATTACATTCGAACATGACAATCAACAATGTCTCTTTTAGGCGTTCGGGTGGCATCCCGACCAGATGCCCGAACCACCTCATCTGGCTCCTCTCGATGTGGAGGAGCAGCGGCTTTACTTTGAGTTCCTCCCGGATGGCAGAGCTTCTCACCCTATCTCTAAGGGAGAGCCCCGCCACCCGGCGGAGGAAACTCATTTCGGCCGCTTGTACCTGTGATCTTATCCTTTCGGTCATGACCCAAAGCTCATGACCATAGGTGAGGATGGGAATGTAGATCGACCGGTAAATTGAGAGCTTTGCCTTCCGGCTCAGCTCCTTCTTCACCACAACGGATCGATACAACGTCCGCATTACTGAAGACGCCGCACCGATCCGCCTGTCGATCTCACGATCCACTCTTCCCCCACTCGTGAACAAGACTCCTAGGTACTTGAACTCCTCCACTTGGGGCAGGGTCTCCTCCCCAACCCGGAGATGGCACTCCACCCTTCACCCGAACGCCTTTCTAGGGATGTGTTTAGGGCACGTCCAGCTGGTAGGAGGCCACGGGGAAGACCCAGGACACGTTGGGAAGACTATGTCTCCCGGCTGGCCTAGGAACGCCTCGGGATCCCCCGGGAAGAGCTAGACGAAGTGGCTGGAGATGGGGAAGTCTGGGCTTCCCTGCTTAGGCTGCTGCCCCCGCGACCCGACTTCGGATAAGCGGAACATGATGGATGGATGGATGGAATCAACAATGTCCCCACAAAGAAGGATTGCAACAACCTAAATATCATTGATTGCCAAAACAAAGCAGATACGGGGGATAGCATTTCAGGAATACATGAAACTGCTACAACAAAACACCAACAAAACAGGAAAAGCCACCAAAATAGGAGTGCAAGACAAGAACTAAAACATTACACACAGAAAAAAACAGCAAAAAACTCAAAATCAGTCACTGTGTGATGTGACAGGTGGTGACAGTACACCTACTTTGAGACAAGAGCTACAGTGATGCATGGTTGGTTATGGTTTAAAGTCGTATCCAACAATTGCAACAAAAACTTTTTACTGTCAACTGATTTCTTTCAACTGCTTTGGCTCAAAAAAGGTTGAAAAACACTGGGTTACTGGACACTGCAATTTAAGTTTCTTATATTCCTGTTACTTCTTGTAAGAGAATTCTGTATGACTGGATTAAGGATACAAACAAGCAAGTAAACAACAATTGATGGCCAATGCATTCACATCGCCTTTGAATCAAGTCCAACCAACAAGTAGAAAGCTTTTCTGCTCAGGTTTTCAACATTCTAGAAATTTTCAACAAACAGCATTTTGATAGTTCAATTACCTGCTACATTAAGTTACCGGATCCAACCTTACAAAATCAGTTCTCTTCTTATTTTTGTGTTCTGGAAGTCAGTGTGTCGCCTAACTTGCTCAGCTGTCACTTCCGGGGTGGCGGCTGCGTCTTTTATAGCTTAAAGTTGTGTTGCAGCTTTAAATGTTTGTTTTGTGTCCATCCATTCATCCATCCATCCATCTTCTTCCGCTTATCCGAGGTCGGGTCGCGGGGGCAGCAGCCTAAGCAGGGAAGCCCAGACTTCCCTCTCCCCAGCCACTTCATCTAGCTCTTCCCGGGGGATCCCGAGGCGTTCCCAGGCCAGCCGGGAGACATAGTCTTCCCAACGTGTCCTGGGTCTTCCCCGTGGCCTCCTACCGGTTGGACGTGCCCTAAACACCTCCCTAGGGAGGCGTTCGGGTGGCATCCTGACCAGATGCCCGAACCACCTCATCTGGCTCTTCTCCATGTGAAGGAGCAGCGGCTTTACTTTGAGTTCCTCCCGGATGGCAGAGCTTCTCACCCTATCTCTAAGGGAGAGACCTGGAAACTCATTTCGGCCGCTTGTACCCGTGATCTTATCCTTTCGGTCATGACCCAAAGCCCATGACCATAGGTGAGGATGGGAACGTAGATCGACCGGTAAATTGAGAGCTTTGCCTTCCGGCTCAGCTCCTTCTTCACCACAACAGATCGGTACAACGTCCGCATTACCCAAGTGGAGGAGTTCAAGTACCTAGGAGTCTTGTTCACGAGTGAGGGAAGAGTGGATCGTGAGATCGACAGGCGGATCGGTGCGGCGTCTTCAGTAATGTTTTGTGTCGTTTGTAGTCATTACGGCTTTTGCAATCGTGCTCTAACTGAAAGCTGTTGTGTTGTAATTAATGATATTGTCGTGTTTGCGTTTGTTGTGACCTTTCTTAGCCACCATAGCGATTCGCCAGATTTGTTCTGATGACATCACAGACGTGAAAAATAGACCTATTTTCAAAAGTGGTAAACTTCATATAAAGTCAGCATTTCTTAAAGTCAATGTTTTCTTTTTTGTAGTATGAATAAAATCGATCGATTACCTTTTAAAACGATATTGGATCGATACCTATCTTCCGGAAGGCAGACTTGCCAAGCGCATAGCGATATTGAATTATAAATCAATCAATCGATCAGTCTTAACACACCAATTAAAAATGTTAAGAAAAGCAAAAACTACTATTGTAGTTATGCCCCAGATATATTTTGGTACAAAAGATTTTGTAAATGTTTACGGCTGATCAAACGAAACAAAAGTCATTGAAATAGTCCCACTAGCTGCAAAAGCTAGCTGTCCTTTCAGCTAAACAGACTCAATACCTCCACAGTGATGTTTCGAGGAATTTTACGAAACTGAAACAATACAAAAACAATGCTGTTATAAATTAATAATACTAACACAGACACTCGTAAACGTGTTAGCATATTTATTAATGCTAACAACGCTAGCTTGATTACATTATGATATGTACAAATATGCATGAAAACACTCTTTCAGACACCGTACATGAGACTGTTGAGCAAGTATGAATTGTTTTTGTTATATTGTAATACTTAGAGGCTTCACGGTGGAAGAAGGGTTAGTGCGTCTGCCTCACAATACGAAGGTCCTGAGTAGTCAGGGTTCAATCCCGGGCTCGGGGATCTTTCTGTGTGGAGTTTGCATGTTTTCCCCGTGAACGCGTGGGTTTCCTCCGGGTACTCTAGCTTCCTCCCACTCCCAAAGACATGCACCTGGGGATAGGTTGATTGGCAACACTAAATCGGCCCAAGTGTGTGAATGTGAGTGTGAATGTTGTCTGTCTGTGTTAGCCCTGCGATGAGGTGGCGACTTGTCCAGGGTATACCCCGCCTTCCGCCCGATTGTAGCTGAGATAGGCACCGGCGATCCCTAAGGGAATAAGCGGTAGAAAATGGACGGATGGATGTAATATTTACAAAAGTTGCTTGGAGTGATAAATGAAGAATCGTTTCTTGCAGAAACACGATAGATGAATAATAGACAAAACGAGTTATACTTCTGGTTCAAGGCACGCAACATTTTCAACTCGCAGCACTTGCAGTGAGCCATCTCGTCCAAAAGATGGCGCCATAGCACAAACAATAAGACCCCTTTTCAATGTCTTTTTCTTGAAAACTATTTGTTGAATACAAAACACATTACGGCACTTAGCAAAGAAAAATCCATAAATTAGCCGCAACGGTTCATAAGCCGCAGGGTTTAAAGTGTAGGAAAAAAGTAGTGGCTTGTATTAAAACAATTACTGTATCAAGTACTCATTTAAAGGCCTACTAAAACCCACTACTACCGACCACGCAGTCTGATAGTTTACATATCAATGATGAAATATTAACGTTTCAACACATGCCAATACGGCCTTTTTAGTTTACTAAATTGCAATTTGAAATTTCCCGCGAAGTGTCGTGTTGAAAACGTCGCGGAATGATGACGCGTGCGTTTGATGTCTCTGGTTGTAACGGACATTATTTTCCAGCCCGATCCAAGCTTTAAGTAGTCTGCTTTAATCGCATAATTAAACAGTATTCTGGACATCTGTGTCACTGAATCTTTTGCAATTTGTTCAATTAATAATGGAGAAGTCAAAGTAGAAAGATGGAGGTGGGAAGCTTTTAGCCTTTAGCCACACAATCATAGCCGGTGTTTCCTAATTTAACAGAGCGGTCAAGCGAACATGGATCCCGACCACATGTCAACCGGCAAGTTTCGGTGAGAAAATGGTGGTAGTAAGTTGGCTCTTACCGTAGTTATGAGCGGAGCCTACGTCCTCCAGCAGCTGCTGCGGCGACTATTACCTCCTCCCACAGAGACACTGGCGGTCACTACACCCGTGGCCACAACCGTCCGACTTTTAGGTACTCTATAATCTCACTAAAACACTCGCAACACAACAGGCAGATAAGGGAAATTCCAGAATTATCCTAGTAAATGTGTCTAATAACATCTGAATCGCTCCCACTGCAATCGCCTTTTTTTAAACTTTTTTTCTTCTTCTAGTCCTTCACTCTCACTATCCTCATCCACGAAACTTTCATCCTCGCTCAAATTAATAGGGAAATTTTTGCTTTCTCGGTCCGAATCGCTCTAGCTTCTGGTGTCTCTGACTCTAAACAATGTGATTATGTGAGGAGCCCTACAACCCGTGACTTCACGCGCACATCGTCTGCTACTTCCGTTACTGGCAAGGCTTTTTTATTAGCGACCAAAAGTTGCGAACTTTAATCGTCGATGTTCTGTACTAAATCCTTTCAGCAAAAATATGGCAATATCGCGAAATGATCAAGTATGACGGATAAAATGG